>NC_068448.1:43855084-44034188 GCF_023373465.1 Oncorhynchus keta | reverse complement strand
GGGGGATGTAGAGAAAAATTGAGAATACCACCGTGTTCGTGAGGGTCTCCCCTTTCCAGAGAGTGGTCATACGAAATTGTAGGTCAAACGGTTCGGAAGCTAGAGATGTTTTTGTGAGAAGACCGATTATAGGTATGCCTCATGGTTTGACAAAAACGATCTAGGTCCACCATCTTTCACTGCAGATATGGAGGGGTAACATAAGCAGTTGTGGAGGATGGAGACGGAAACGCTGAGTCTCAATCTCTCTCTTGAAAACTGATCTATTTGAATGGGTATTTTCAACATGAATTTACTTTGATTCACGTACCTTTGCGCCATTTGACTCAAAATAAACGAGTTCCATTCTTTTTGAAGTCTTATTTTTTCATTTTCTCCTTAAAAAATGATTTGATCTCATTTTGCACTATATTCATTTATAAAAACTCGTCATCAGTTTGCTGTTGCGACTGAAGAAGACAGAATGTGAAAGACACAGCAGATGAACTACAGAAGATATGAACTGAAGCATGGTCAAGAGTTTGGAAGACTGTCATGCTCACAAGTAAAGCACAAAACACTCACATGATGTTCAATCGTTCCAAACACCGTGGACACGTCAATCGATATCTTCACTGACATTGCTGCAGAAAGAAAGAAAAACACTTTGGGCATAAGGCTCGTTGGTCTAGGGGTATGATTCTCGCTTAGGGTGCGAGAGGTCCCGGGTTCAAATCCCGGATGAGCCCTTTTGCAGATCCTTGAACAAGCTCAGACAGGCAGATCTTGGACCACTGGTCGGAACCCCAACTATCACCTCTTGGGCGCAGGACAAGGATGGCTGAATGGTTTTGGCGATGGAATGCAAATATATTTTGATATGCACTTGTTGGTTCAACGTCGCACAACATTTATTATTTTAGGTAAACTGAAGAATGTAGGAGCAATTCTAACTGCCACGAACAATGATAATGATTCAAATGTAATACACTTGAAATGACATCCAGCCCCTAAAACAAATTAATTTCTCATGCTCTGCATTGGCCGGGAATCGAACCCGGGTCAACTGCTTGGAAGGCAGCTATGCTCACCACTATACCACCAATGCTATGTGCAGGTCATTAGCAACATGGAGACATCGACTCATATCTTGACCGTCATTTTTGTGGAAAGTGATCATTCTTTGACCAAACGGATCGTTGGTTTAGGTGTATGATTATGGCTTAGGTTGCGAGAGGTCCCTGGTTAAAACATCTATCATTTTAATCAGTACAGGTTACCTTCAAATTAGGCCCGTGACACTTGTGGGGAACGTAGGGCAAAACGGAGAACATTGCGACAAGTGGGGTCACATTACTTTGAAGCCCAAAGATTTTGGATTCTACAAACAGAAGTTGGCACATAGACTGTTCTGACTTCAGACGAGTCTCCTGACACTTGTGGGGGATGTAGAGAAAAATTGAGAATACCACCGTGTTCGTGAGGGTCTCCCCTTTCCAGAGAGTGGTCATACGAAATTGTAGGTCAAACGGTTCGGAAGCTAGAGAAGTTTTTGTGAGAAGACCGATTATAGGTATGCCTCGTGGTTTGACAAAAACGATCTAGGTCCACCATCTTTCACTGCAGATATGGAGGGGTAACATAAGCAGTTGTGGAGGATGGAGACGGAAACGCTGAGTCTCAATCTCTCTCTTGAAAACTGATCTATTTGAATGGGTATTTTCAACATGAATTTACTTTGATTCACGTACCTTTGCGCCATTTGACTCAAAATAAACGAGTTCCATTCTTTTTGAAGTCTTATTTTTCATTTTCTCCTTAAAAAAATGATTTGATCTCATTTTGCACTATATTCATTTATAAAAACTCGTCATCAGTTTGCTGTTGCGACTGAAGAAGACAGAATGTGAAAGACACAGCAGATGAACTACAGAAGATATGAACTGAAGCATGGTCAAGAGTTTGGAAGACTGTCATGCTCACAAGTAAAGCACAAAACACTCACATGATGTTCAATCGTTCCAAACACCGTGGACACGTCAATCGATATCTTCACTGACATTGCTGCAGAAAGAAAGAAAAACACTTTGGGCATAAGGCTCGTTGGTCTAGGGGTATGATTCTCGCTTAGGGTGCGAGAGGTCCCGGGTTCAAATCCCGGATGAGCCCTTTTGCAGATCCTTGAACAAGCTCAGACAGGCAGATCTTGGACCACTGGTCGGAACCCCAACTATCACCTCTTGGGCGCAGGACAAGGATGGCTGAATGGTTTTGGCGATGGAATGCAAATATATTTTGATATGCACTTGTTGGTTCAACGTCGCACAACATTTATTATTTTAGGTAAACTGAAGAATGTAGGAGCAATTCTAACTGCCACGAACAATGATAATGATTCAAATGTAATACACTTGAAATGACATCCAGCCCCTAAAACAAATTAATTTCTCATGCTCTGCATTGGCCGGGAATCGAACCCGGGTCAACTGCTTGGAAGGCAGCTATGCTCACCACTATACCACCAATGCTATGTGCAGGTCATTAGCAACATGGAGACATCGACTCATATCTTGACCGTCATTTTTGTGGAAAGTGATCATTCTTTGACCAAACGGATCGTTGGTTTAGGTGTATGATTATGGCTTAGGTTGCGAGAGGTCCCTGGTTAAAACATCTATCATTTTAATCAGTACAGGTTACCTTCAAATTAGGCCCGTGACACTTGTGGGGAACGTAGGGCAAAACGGAGAACATTGCGACAAGTGGGGTCACATTACTTTGAAGCCCAAAGATTTTGGATTCTACAAACAGAAGTTGGCACATAGACTGTTCTGACTTCAGACGAGTCTCCTGACACTTGTGGGGGATGTAGAGAAAAATTGAGAATACCACCGTGTTCGTGAGGGTCTCCCCTTTCCAGAGAGTGGTCATACGAAATTGTAGGTCAAACGGTTCGGAAGCTAGAGAAGTTTTTGTGAGAAGACCGATTATAGGTATGCCTCGTGGTTTGACAAAAAACGATCTAGGTCCTCCATCTTTCACTGCAGATATGGAGGGGTAACATAAGCAGTTGTGGAGGATGGAGACGGAAACGCTGAGTCTCAATCTCTCTCGTTGAAAACTGATCTATTTGAATGGGTATTTTCAACATGAATTTACTTTGATTCACGTACCTTTGCGCCATTTGACTCAAAATAAACGAGTTCCATTCTTTTTGAAGTCTTATTTTTTCATTTTCTCCTTAAAAAATGATTTGATCTCATTTTGCACTATATTCATTTATAAAAACTCGTCATCAGTTTGCTGTTGCGACTGAAGAAGACAGAATGTGAAAGACACAGCAGATGAACTACAGAAGATATGAACTGAAGCATGGTCAAGAGTTTGGAAGACTGTCATGCTCACAAGTAAAGCACAAAACACTCACATGATGTTCAATCGTTCCAAACACCGTGGACACGTCAATCGATATCTTCACTGACATTGCTGCAGAAAGAAAGAAAAACACTTTGGGCATAAGGCTCGTTGGTCTAGGGGTATGATTCTCGCTTAGGGTGCGAGAGGTCCCGGGTTCAAATCCCGGATGAGCCCTTTTGCAGATCCTTGAACAAGCTCAGACAGGCAGATCTTGGACCACTGGTCGGAACGCCAACTATCACCTCTTGGGCGCAGGACAAGGATGGCTGAATGGTTTTGGCGATGGAATGCAAATATATTTTGATATGCACTTGTTGGTTCAACGTCGAACAACATTTATTATTTTAGATAAACTGAAGAATGTAGGAGCAATTCTAACTGCCACGAACAATGATAATGATTCAAATGTAATAGACTTGAAATGACATCCAGCCCCTAAAACAAATCAATTTTTCATGCTCTGCATTTGCCGGGAATCGAACCCGGGTCAACTGCTTGGAAGGCAGCTATGCTCACCACTATACCACCAATGCTATGTGCAGGTCATTAGCAACATGGAGACATCAACTCATATCTTGACCGTCATTTTTGTGGAAAGTGATCATTCTTTGACCAAACGGATCGTTGGTTTAGGTGTATGATTATGGCTTAGGTTGCGAGAGGTCCCTGGTTAAAACATCTATCATTTTAATCAGTACAGGTTACCTTCAAATTAGGCCCGTGACACTTGTGGGGAACGTAGGGCAAAACGGAGAACATTGCGACAAGTGGGGTCACATTACTTTGAAGCCCAAAGATTTTGGATTCTACAAACAGAAGTTGGCACATAGACTGTTCTGACTTCAGACGAGTCTCCTGACACTTGTGGGGGATGTAGAGAAATTTGAGAATACCACCGTGTTCCTGGGGGTCTCCCCTTTCCAGAGAGTGGTCATACGAAATTGTAGGTCAAACGGTTCGGAAGCTAGAGATGTTTTTGTGAGAAGACCGATTATAGGTATGTCTCATGGTTTGACAAAAAACGATCTAGGTCCACCATCTTTCACTGCAGATATGGAGGGGTAACATAAGCAGTTGTGGAGGATGGAGACGGAAACACTGAGTCTCAATCTCTCTCGTTGAAAACTGATCTATTTGAATGGGTATTTTCAACATGAATTTACTTTGATTCACGTACCTTTGCGCCATTTGACTCAAAATAAACGAGTTCCATTCTTTTTGAAGTCTTATTTTTTCATTTTCTCCTTAAAAAAATGATTTGATCTCATTTTGCACTATATTAATTTATAAAAACTCGTCATCAGTTTGCTGTCGCGACTGAAGAAGACAGAATGTGAAAGACACAGCAGATGAACTACAGAAGATATGAACTGAAGCATGGTCAAGAGTTGGGAAGACTGTCATGCTCACAAGTAAAGCACAAAACACTCACATGATGTTCAATCGTTCCAAGCACCGTGGACACGTCAATCGATATCTTCACTGACATTGCTGCAGAAAGAAAGAAAAACAGTTTAGGCATAAGGCTCGTTGGTCTAGGGGTATGATTCTCGCTTAGGGTGCGAGAGGTCCCGGGTTCAAATCCCGGATGAGCCCTTTTGCAGATCCTTGAACAAGCTCAGACAGGCAGATCTTGGGCCACTGGTCGGAACGCCAACTGTCACCTCTTGGGCGCAGGACAAGGATGGCTGAATGGTTTTGGCCATGGACTGCAAATCTATTTTGATATGCACTTGTTGGTTCAACGTCGCACAACATTTATTATTTTAGATAAACTGAAGAATGTAGGAGCAATTCTAACTGCCACGAACAACGATAATGATTCAAATGTAATACACTTGAAATGACATCCAGCCCCTAAAACAAATGAATTTCTCTTGCTCTGCATTGGCCGGGAATCGAACCCGGGTCAACTGCTTGGAAGGCAGCTATGCTCACCACTATACCACCAATGCTATGTGCAGGTCATTAGCAACATGGAGACATCGACTCATATCTTGACCGTCATTTCTGTGGAAAGTGATCATTCTTTGACCAAACGCATCGTTGGTTTAGGTGTATGATTATGGCTTAGGTTGCGAGAGGTCCCTGGTTAAAACATCTATCATTTTAATCAGTACAGGTTACCTTCAGATTAGGCCTGTGACACTTGTGGGGAACGTAGGGCAAAACGGAGAACATTGCGACAAGTGGGTCACATTATTTGAAGCCCAAAGATTTTGGATTCTACAAACAGAAGTTGGCACATAGACTGTTCTGACTTCAGACGAGTCTCCTGACACTTGTGGGGGATGTAGAGAAAAATGGAGAATACCACCGTGTTCGTGAGGGTCTCCCCTTTCCAGGGAGTGGTCATGCGAAATTGTAGGTCAAACGGTTCCGAAGCTAGAGATGTTTTTGTGAGAAGACCGATTATAGGTATGTCTCATGGTTTGACAAAAACCGATCTAGGTCCACCATCTTTCACTGCAGATATGGAGGGAGTTGTGGAGGATGGAGACGGATAAGCTGAGTCTCAATCTCTCTACTTGAAAACTGATCTATTTGAATGGGTATTTTCAACATGAATTTACTTTGATTCACGTACCTTTGCTTCATAACGAGTTCCATTCTTTTTGAAGTCTTATTTTTTCATTTTCTCCTTAAAAAAATGATTTGATCTCATTTTGCACTATATTCATTTATAAAAACTCGTCATCAGTTAGCTGTCGCGACTGAAGAAGACAGAATGTAAAAGACACAGCAGATGAACTACAGAAGATTTGAACTGAAGCATGGTCAAGAGTTTGGAAGACTGTCATGCTCACAAGTAAAGCACAAAACACTCACATGATGTTCAATCGTTCCAAGCACCGTGGACACGTCAATCGATATCTTCACTGACATTGCTGCAGAAAGAAAGAAAAACAGTTTAGGCATAAGGCTCGTTGGTCTAGGGGTATGATTCTCGCTTAGGGTGCGAGAGGTCCCGGGTTCAAATCCCGGATGAGCCCTTTTGCAGATCCTTGAACAAGCTCAGACAGGCAGATCTTGGACCACTGGTCGGAACGCCAACTATCACCTCTTGGGCGCAGGACAAGGATGGCTGAATGGTTTTGGCGATGGAATGCAAATATATTTTGATATGCACTTGTTGGTTCAACGTCGAACAACATTTATTATTTTAGATAAACTGAAGAATGTAGGAGCAATTCTAACTGCCACGAACAATGATAATGATTCAAATGTAATAGACTTGAAATGACATCCAGCCCCTAAAACAAATCAATTTTTCATGCTCTGCATTGGCCAGGAATCGAACCCGGGTCAACTGCTTGGAAGGCAGCTATGCTCACCACTATACCACCAATGCTATGTGCAGGTCATTAGCAACATGGAGACATCAACTCATATCTTGACCGTCATTTTTGTGGAAAGTGATCATTCTTTGACCAAACGGATCGTTGGTTTAGGTGTATGATTATGGCTTAGGTTGCGAGAGGTCCCTGGTTAAAACATCTATCATTTTAATCAGTACAGGTTACCTTCAAATTAGGCCCGTGACACTTGTGGGGAACGTAGGGCAAAACGGAGAACATTGCGACAAGTGGGGTCACATTACTTTGAAGCCCAAAGATTTTGGATTCTACAAACAGAAGTTGGCACATAGACTGTTCTGACTTCAGACGAGTCTCCTGACACTTGTGGGGGATGTAGAGAAAAATGAGAATACCACCGTGTTCGTGAGGGTCTCCCCTTTCCAGAGAGTGGTCATACGAAATTGTAGGTCAAACGGTTCGGAAGCTAGAGATGTTTTTGTGAGAAGACCGATTATAGGTATGTCTCATGGTTTGACAAAAAACGATCTAGGTCCACCATCTTTCACTGCAGATATGGAGGGGTAACATAAGCAGTTGTGGAGGATGGAGACGGAAACGCTGAGTCTCAATCTCTCTCGTTGAAAACTGATCTATTTGAATGGGTATTTTCAACATGAATTTACTTTGATTCACGTACCTTTGCGCCATTTGACTCAAAATAAACGAGTTCCATTCTTTTTGAAGTCTTATTTTTTCATTTTCTCCTTAAAAAAATGATTTGATCTCATTTTGCACTATATTCATTTATAAAAACTCGTCATCAGTTTGCTGTTGCGACTGAAGAAGACAGAATGTGAAAAACACAGCAGATGAACTACAGAAGATATGAACTGAAGCATGGTCAAGAGTTTGGAAGACTCATGCTCACAAGTAAAGCACAAAACACTCACATGATGTTCAATCGTTCCAAACACCGTGGACACGTCAATCGATATCTTCACTGACATTGCTGCAGAAAGAAAGAAAAACACTTTGGGCATAAGGCTCGTTGGTCTAGGGGTATGATTCTCGCTTAGGGTGCGAGAGGTCCCGGGTTCAAATCCCGGATGAGCCCTTTGCAGATCCTTGAACAAGCTCAGACAGGCAGATCTTGGACCACTGGTCGGAACGCCAACTATCACCTCTTGGGCGCAGGACAAGGATGGCTGAATGGTTTTGGCGATGGAATGCAAATATATTTTGATATGCACTTGTTGGTTCAACGTCGAACAACATTTATTATTTTAGATAAACTGAAGAATGTAGGAGCAATTCTAACTGCCACGAACAATGATAATGATTCAAATGTAATAGACTTGAAATGACATCCAGCCCCTAAAACAAATCAATTTTTCATGCTCTGCATTGGCCGGGAATCGAACCCGGGTCAACTGCTTGGAAGGCAGCTATGCTCACCACTATACCACCAATGCTATGTGCAGGTCATTAGCAACATGGAGACATCGACTCATATCTTGACCGTCATTTTTGTGGAAAGTGATCATTCTTTGACCAAACGGATCGTTGGTTTAGGTGTATGATTATGGCTTAGGTTGCGAGAGGTCCCTGGTTAAAACATCTATCATTTTAATCAGTACAGGTTACCTTCAAATTAGGCCCGTGACACTTGTGGGGAACGTAGGGCAAAACGGAGAACATTGCGACAAGTGGGGTCACATTACTTTGAAGCCCAAAGATTTTGGATTCTACAAACAGAAGTTGGCACATAGACTGTTCTGACTTCAGACGAGTCTCCTGACACTTGTGGGGGATGTAGAGAAAAATTGAGAATACCACCGTGTTCGTGAGGGTCTCCCCTTTCCAGAGAGTGGTCATACGAAATTGTAGGTCAAACGGTTCGGAAGCTAGAGAAGTTTTTGTGAGAAGACCGATTATAGGTATGCCTCGTGGTTTGACAAAAAACGATCTAGGTCCTCCATCTTTCACTGCAGATATGGAGGGGTAACATAAGCAGTTGTGGAGGATGGAGACGGAAACGCTGAGTCTCAATCTCTCTCGTTGAAAACTGATCTATTTGAATGGGTATTTTCAACATGAATTTACTTTGATTCACGTACCTTTGCGCCATTTGACTCAAAATAAACGAGTTCCATTCTTTTTGAAGTCTTATTTTTTCATTTTCTCCTTAAAAAATGATTTGATCTCATTTTGCACTATATTCATTTATAAAAACTCGTCATCAGTTTGCTGTTGCGACTGAAGAAGACAGAATGTAAAAGACACAGCAGATGAACTACAGAAGATATGAACTGAAGCATGGTCAAGAGTTTGGAAGACTGTCATGCTCACAAGTAAAGCACAAAACACTCACATGATGTTCAATCGTTCCAAACACCGTGGACACGTCAATCGATATCTTCACTGACATTGCTGCAGAAAGAAAGAAAAACACTTTGGGCATAAGGCTCGTTGGTCTAGGGGTATGATTCTCGCTTAGGGTGCGAGAGGTCCCGGGTTCAAATCCCGGATGAGCCCTTTTGCAGATCCTTGAACAAGCTCAGACAGGCAGATCTTGGACCACTGGTCGGAACCCCAACTATCACCTCTTGGGCGCAGGACAAGGATGGCTGAATGGTTTTGGCCATGGACTGCAAATATATTTTGATATGCACTTGTTGGTTCAACGTCGCACAACATTTATTATTTTAGGTAAACTGAAGAATGTAGGAGCAATTCTAACTGCCACGAACAATGATAATGATTCAAATGTAATACACTTGAAATGACATCCAGCCCCTAAAACAAATGAATTTCTCATGCTCTGCATTGGCCGGGAATCGAACCCGGGTCAACTGCTTGGAAGGCAGCTATGCTCACCACTATACCACCAATGCTATGTGCAGGTCATTAGCAACATGGAGACATCGACTCATATCTTGACCTGACCGTCATTTTTGTGGAAAGTGATCATTCTTTGACCAAACGGATCGTTGGTTTAGGTGTATGATTATGGCTTAGGTTGCGAGAGGTCCCTGGTTAAAACATCTATCATTTTAATCAGTACAGGTTACCTTCAAATTAGGCCCGTGACACTTGTGGGGAACGTAGGGCAAAACGGAGAACATTGCGACAAGTGGGGTCACATTACTTTGAAGCCCAAAGATTTTGGATTCTACAAACAGAAGTTGGCACATAGACTGTTCTGACTTCAGACGAGTCTCCTGACACTTGTGGGGGATGTAGAGAAAAATTGAGAATACCACCGTGTTCGTGAGGGTCTCCCCTTTCCAGAGAGTGGTCATACGAAATTGTAGGTCAAACGGTTCGGAAGCTAGAGAAGTTTTTGTGAGAAGACCGATTATAGGTATGCCTCGTGGTTTGACAAAAAACGATCTAGGTCCTCCATCTTTCACTGCAGATATGGAGGGGTAACATAAGCAGTTGTGGAGGATGGAGACGGAAACGCTGAGTCTCAATCTCTCTCGTTGAAAACTGATCTATTTGAATGGGTATTTTCAACATGAATTTACTTTGATTCACGTACCTTTGCGCCATTTGACTCAAAATAAACGAGTTCCATTCTTTTTGAAGTCTTATTTTTCATTTTCTCCTTAAAAAATGATTTGATCTCATTTTGCACTATATTCATTTATAAAAACTCGTCATCAGTTTGCTGTTGCGACTGAAGAAGACAGAATGTGAAAGACACAGCAGATGAACTACAGAAGATATGAACTGAAGCATGGTCAAGAGTTTGGAAGACTGTCATGCTCACAAGTAAAGCACAAAACACTCACATGATGTTCAATCGTTCCAAACACCGTGGACACGTCAATCGATATCTTCACTGACATTGCTGCAGAAAGAAAGAAAAACACTTTGGGCATAAGGCTCGTTGGTCTAGGGGTATGATTCTCGCTTAGGGTGCGAGAGGTCCCGGGTTCAAATCCCGGATGAGCCCTTTTGCAGATCCTTGAACAAGCTCAGACAGGCAGATCTTGGACCACTGGTCGGAACCCCAACTATCACCTCTTGGGCGCAGGACAAGGATGGCTGAATGGTTTTGGCGATGGAATGCAAATATATTTTGATATGCACTTGTTGGTTCAACGTCGCACAACATTTATTATTTTAGGTAAACTGAAGAATGTAGGAGCAATTCTAACTGCCACGAACAATGATAATGATTCAAATGTAATACACTTGAAATGACATCCAGCCCCTAAAACAAATAAATTTCTCATGCTCTGCATTGGCCGGGAATCGAACCCGGGTCAACTGCTTGGAAGGCAGCTATGCTCACCACTATACCACCAATGCTATGTGCAGGTCATTAGCAACATGGAGACATCGACTCATATCTTGACCGTCATTTTTGTGGAAAGTGATCATTCTTTGACCAAACGGATCGTTGGTTTAGGTGTATGATTATGGCTTAGGTTGCGAGAGGTCCCTGGTTAAAACATCTATCATTTTAATCAGTACAGGTTACCTTCAAATTAGGCCCGTGACACTTGTGGGGAACGTAGGGCAAAACGGAGAACATTGCGACAAGTGGGGTCACATTACTTTGAAGCCCAAAGATTTTGGATTCTACAAACAGAAGTTGGCACATAGACTGTTCTGACTTCAGACGAGTCTCCTGACACTTGTGGGGGATGTAGAGAAAAATTGAGAATACCACCGTGTTCGTGAGGGTCTCCCCTTTCCAGAGAGTGGTCATACGAAATTGTAGGTCAAACGGTTCGGAAGCTAGAGAAGTTTTTGTGAGAAGACCGATTATAGGTATGCCTCGTGGTTTGACAAAAACGATCTAGGTCCACCATCTTTCACTGCAGATATGGAGGGGTAACATAAGCAGTTGTGGAGGATGGAGACGGAAAGCTGAGTCTCAATCTCTCTCTTGAAAACTGATCTATTTGAATGGGTATTTTCAACATGAATTTACTTTGATTCACGTACCTTTGCGCCATTTGACTCAAAATAAACGAGTTCCATTCTTTTTGAAGTCTTATTTTTCATTTTTTCTCCTTAAAAAAATGATTTGATCTCATTTTGCACTATATTCATTTATAAAAACTCGTCATCAGTTTGCTGTTGCGACTGAAGAAGACAGAATGTAAAAGACACAGCAGATGAACTACAGAAGATATGAACTGAAGCATGGTCAAGAGTTTGGAAGACTGTCATGCTCACAAGTAAAGCACAAAACACTCACATGATGTTCAATCGTTCCAAACACCGTGGACACGTCAATCGATATCTTCACTGACATTGCTGCAGAAAGAAAGAAAAACACTTTGGGCATAAGGCTCGTTGGTCTAGGGGTATGATTCTCGCTTAGGGTGCGAGAGGTCCCGGGTTCAAATCCCGGATGAGCCCTTTTGCAGATCCTTGAACAAGCTCAGACAGGCAGATCTTGGACCACTGGTCGGAACCCCAACTATCACCTCTTGGGCGCAGGACAAGGATGGCTGAATGGTTTTGGCGATGGACTGCAAATATATTTTGATATGCACTTGTTGGTTCAACGTCGCACAACATTTATTATTTTAGGTAAACTGAAGAATGTAGGAGCAATTCTAACTGCCACGAACAATGATAATGATTCAAATGTAATACACTTGAAATGACATCCAGCCCCTAAAACAAATAAATTTCTCATGCTCTGCATTGGCCGGGAATCGAACCCGGGTCAACTGCTTGGAAGGCAGCTATGCTCACCACTATACCACCAATGCTATGTGCAGGTCATTAGCAACATGGAGACATCGACTCATATCTTGACCGTCATTTTTGTGGAAAGTGATCATTCTTTGACCAAACGGATCGTTGGTTTAGGTGTATGATTATGGCTTAGGTTGCGAGAGGTCCCTGGTTAAAACATCTATCATTTTAATCAGTACAGGTTACCTTCAAATTAGGCCCGTGACACTTGTGGGGAACGTAGGGCAAAACGGAGAACATTGCGACAAGTGGGGTCACATTACTTTGAAGCCCAAAGATTTTGGATTCTACAAACAGAAGTTGGCACATAGACTGTTCTGACTTCAGACGAGTCTCCTGACACTTGTGGGGGATGTAGAGAAAAATTGAGAATACCACCGTGTTCGTGAGGGTCTCCCCTTTCCAGAGAGTGGTCATACGAAATTGTAGGTCAAACGGTTCGGAAGCTAGAGAAGTTTTTGTGAGAAGACCGATTATAGGTATGCCTCATGGTTTGACAAAAACGATCTAGGTCCACCATCTTTCACTGCAGATATGGAGGGGTAACATAAGCAGTTGTGGAGGATGGAGACGGAAACGCTGAGTCTCAATCTCTCTCTTGAAAACTGATCTATTTGAATGGGTATTTTCAACATGAATTTACTTTGATTCACGTACCTTTGCGCCATTTGACTCAAAATAAACGAGTTCCATTCTTTTTGAAGTCTTATTTTTCATTTTCTCCTTAAAAAATGATTTGATCTCATTTTGCACTATATTCATTTATAAAAACTCGTCATCAGTTTGCTGTTGCGACTGAAGAAGACAGAATGTGAAAAGACACAGCAGATGAACTACAGAAGATATGAACTGAAGCATGGTCAAGAGTTTGGAAGACTGTCATGCTCACAAGTAAAGCACAAAACACTCACATGATGTTCAATCGTTCCAAACACCGTGGACACGTCAATCGATATCTTCACTGACATTGCTGCAGAAAGAAAGAAAAACACTTTGGGCATAAGGCTCGTTGGTCTAGGGGTATGATTCTCGCTTAGGGTGCGAGAGGTCCCGGGTTCAAATCCCGGATGAGCCCTTTTGCAGATCCTTGAACAAGCTCAGACAGGCAGATCTTGGACCACTGGTCGGAACCCCAACTATCACCTCTTGGGCGCAGGACAAGGATGGCTGAATGGTTTTGGCGATGGAATGCAAATATATTTTGATATGCACTTGTTGGTTCAACGTCGCACAACATTTATTATTTTAGGTAAACTGAAGAATGTAGGAGCAATTCTAACTGCCACGAACAATGATAATGATTCAAATGTAATACACTTGAAATGACATCCAGCCCCTAAAACAAATAAATTTCTCATGCTCTGCATTGGCCGGGAATCGAACCCGGGTCAACTGCTTGGAAGGCAGCTATGCTCACCACTATACCACCAATGCTATGTGCAGGTCATTAGCAACATGGAGACATCGACTCATATCTTGACCGTCATTTTTGTGGAAAGTGATCATTCTTTGACCAAACGGATCGTTGGTTTAGGTGTATGATTATGGCTTAGGTTGCGAGAGGTCCCTGGTTAAAACATCTATCATTTTAATCAGTACAGGTTACCTTCAAATTAGGCCCGTGACACTTGTGGGGAACGTAGGGCAAAACGGAGAACATTGCGACAAGTGGGGTCACATTACTTTGAAGCCCAAAGATTTTGGATTCTACAAACAGAAGTTGGCACATAGACTGTTCTGACTTCAGACGAGTCTCCTGACACTTGTGGGGGATGTAGAGAAAAATTGAGAATACCACCGTGTTCGTGAGGGTCTCCCCTTTCCAGAGAGTGGTCATACGAAATTGTAGGTCAAACGGTTCGGAAGCTAGAGAAGTTTTTGTGAGAAGACCGATTATAGGTATGCCTCGTGGTTTGACAAAAACGATCTAGGTCCACCATCTTTCACTGCAGATATGGAGGGAACATAAGCAGTTGTGGAGGATGGAGACGGAAACGCTGAGTCTCAATCTCTCTCTTGAAAACTGATCTATTTGAATGGGTATTTTCAACATGAATTTACTTTGATTCACGTACCTTTGCGCCATTTGACTCAAAATAAACGAGTTCCATTCTTTTTGAAGTCTTATTTTTTCATTTTCTCCTTAAAAAAATGATTTGATCTCATTTTGCACTATATTCATTTATAAAAACTCGTCATCAGTTAGCTGTTGCGACTGAAGAAGACAGAATGTAAAAGACACAGCAGATGAACTACAGAAGATATGAACTGAAGCATGGTCAAGAGTTTGGAAGACTGTCATGCTCACAAGTAAAGCACAAAACACTCACATGATGTTCAATCGTTCCAAGCACCGTGGACACGTCAATCGATATCTTCACTGACATTGCTGCAGAAAGAAAGAAAAACACTTTGGGCATAAGGCTCGTTGGTCTAGGGGTATGATTCTCGCTTAGGGTGCGAGAGGTCCCGGGTTCAAATCCCGGATGAGCGCTTTTGCAGATCCTTGAACAAGCTCAGACAGGCAGATCTTGGACCACTGGTCGGAACGCCAACTATCACCTCTTGGGCGCAGGACAAGGATGGCTGAATGGTTTTGGCGATGGACTGCAAATATATTTTGATATGCACTTGTTGGTTCAACGTCGAACAACATTTATTATTTTAGATAAACTGAAGAATGTAGGAGCAATTCTAACTGCCACGAACAATGATAATGATTCAAATGTAATAGACTTGAAATGACATCCAGCCCCTAAAACAAATCAATTTTTCATGCTCTGCATTGGCCAGGAATCGAACCCGGGTCAACTGCTTGGAAGGCAGCTATGCTCACCACTATACCACCAATGCTATGTGCAGGTCATTAGCAACATGGAGACATCGACTCATATCTTGACCGTCATTTTTGTGGAAAGTGATCATTCTTTGACCAAACGGATCGTTGGTTTAGGTGTATGATTATGGCTTAGGTTGCGAGAGGTCCCTGGTTAAAACATCTATCATTTTAATCAGTACAGGTTACCTTCAAATTAGGCCCGTGACACTTGTGGGGAACGTAGGGCAAAACGGAGAACATTGCGACAAGTGGGGTCACATTACTTTGAAGCCCAAAGATTTTGGATTCTACAAACAGAAGTTGGCACATAGACTGTTCTGACTTCAGACGAGTCTCCTGACACTTGTGGGGGATGTAGAGAAAAATTGAGAATACCACCGTGTTCGTGAGGGTCTCCCCTTTCCAGAGAGTGGTCATACGAAATTGTAGGTCAAACGGTTCGGAAGCTAGAGAAGTTTTTGTGAGAAGACCGATTATAGGTATGCCTCGTGGTTTGACAAAAAACGATCTAGGTCCTCCATCTTTCACTGCAGATATGGAGGGGTAACATAAGCAGTTGTGGAGGATGGAGACGGAAACGCTGAGTCTCAATCTCTCTCGTTGAAAACTGATCTATTTGAATGGGTATTTTCAACATGAATTTACTTTGATTCACGTACCTTTGCGCCATTTGACTCAAAATAAACGAGTTCCATTCTTTTTGAAGTCTTATTTTTTCATTTTCTCCTTAAAAAAATGATTTGATCTCATTTTGCACTATATTCATTTATAAAAACTCGTCATCAGTTTGCTGTTGCGACTGAAGAAGACAGAATGTGAAAAACACAGCAGATGAACTACAGAAGATATGAACTGAAGCATGGTCAAGAGTTTGGAAGACTGTCATGCTCACAAGTAAAGCACAAAACACTCACATGATGTTCAATCGTTCCAAACACCGTGGACACGTCAATCGATATCTTCACTGACATTGCTGCAGAAAGAAAGAAAAACACTTTGGGCATAAGGCTCGTTGGTCTAGGGGTATGATTCTCGCTTAGGGTGCGAGAGGTCCCGGGTTCAAATCCCGGATGAGCCCTTTGCAGATCCTTGAACAAGCTCAGACAGGCAGATCTTGGACCATGGTCGGAACCCCAACTATCACCTCTTGGGCGCAGGACAAGGATGGCTGAATGGTTTTGGCGATGGACTGCAAATATATTTTGATATGCACTTGTTGGTTCAACGTCGCACAACATTTATTATTTTAGGTAAACTGAAGAATGTAGGAGCAATTCTAACTGCCACGAACAATGATAATGATTCAAATGTAATACACTTGAAATGACATCCAGCCCCTAAAACAAATAAATTTCTCATGCTCTGCATTGGCCGGGAATCGAACCCGGGTCAACTGCTTGGAAGGCAGCTATGCTCACCACTATACCACCAATGCTATGTGCAGGTCATTAGCAACATGGAGACATCGACTCATATCTTGACCGTCATTTTTGTGGAAAGTGATCATTCTTTGACCAAACGGATCGTTGGTTTAGGTGTATGATTATGGCTTAGGTTGCGAGAGGTCCCTGGTTAAAACATCTATCATTTTAATCAGTACAGGTTACCTTCAAATTAGGCCCGTGACACTTGTGGGGAACGTAGGGCAAAACGGAGAACATTGCGACAAGTGGGGTCACATTACTTTGAAGCCCAAAGATTTTGGATTCTACAAACAGAAGTTGGCACATAGACTGTTCTGACTTCAGACGAGTCTCCTGACACTTGTGGGGGATGTAGAGAAAAATTGAGAATACCACCGTGTTCGTGAGGGTCTCCCCTTTCCAGAGAGTGGTCATACGAAATTGTAGGTCAAACGGTTCGGAAGCTAGAGAAGTTTTTGTGAGAAGACCGATTATAGGTATGCCTCATGGTTTGACAAAAACGATCTAGGTCCACCATCTTTCACTGCAGATATGGAGGGGTAACATAAGCAGTTGTGGAGGATGGAGACGGAAACGCTGAGTCTCAATCTCTCTCTTGAAAACTGATCTATTTGAATGGGTATTTTCAACATGAATTTACTTTGATTCACGTACCTTTGCGCCATTTGACTCAAAATAAACGAGTTCCATTCTTTTTTGAAGTCTTATTTTTCATTTTCTCCTTAAAAAAATGATTTGATCTCATTTTGCACTATATTCATTTATAAAAACTCGTCATCAGTTTGCTGTTGCGACTGAAGAAGACAGAATGTAAAAGACACAGCAGATGAACTACAGAAGATATGAACTGAAGCATGGTCAAGAGTTGGGAAGACTGTCATGCTCACAAGTAAAGCACAAAACACTCACATGATGTTCAATCGTTCCAAGCACCGTGGACACGTCAATCGATATCTTCACTGACATTGCTGCAGAAAGAAAGAAAAACACTTTGGGCATAAGGCTCGTTGGTCTAGGGGTATGATTCTCGCTTAGGGTGCGAGAGGTCCCGGGTTCAAATCCCGGATGAGCGCTTTTGCAGATCCTTGAACAAGCTCAGACAGGCAGATCTTGGACCACTGGTCGGAACGCCAACTATCACCTCTTGGGCGCAGGACAAGGATGGCTGAATGGTTTTGGCGATGGACTGCAAATATATTTTGATATGCACTTGTTGGTTCAACGTCGAACAACATTTATTATTTTAGATAAACTGAAGAATGTAGGAGCAATTCTAACTGCCACGAACAATGATAATGATTCAAATGTAATACACTTGAAATGACATCCAGCCCCTAAAACAAATTAATTTCTCATGCTCTGCATTGGCCGGGAATCGAACCCGGGTCAACTGCTTGGAAGGCAGCTATGCTCACCACTATACCACCAATGCTATGTGCAGGTCATTAGCAACATGGAGACATCGACTCATATCTTGACCGTCATTTTTGTGGAAAGTGATCATTCTTTGACCAAACGGATCGTTGGTTTAGGTGTATGATTATGGCTTAGGTTGCGAGAGGTCCCTGGTTAAAACATCTATCATTTTAATCAGTACAGGTTACCTTCAAATTAGGCCCGTGACACTTGTGGGGAACGTAGGGCAAAACGGAGAACATTGCGACAAGTGGGGTCACATTACTTTGAAGCCCAAAGATTTTGGATTCTACAAACAGAAGTTGGCACATAGACTGTTCTGACTTCAGACGAGTCTCCTGACACTTGTGGGGGATGTAGAGAAAAATTGAGAATACCACCGTGTTCGTGAGGGTCTCCCCTTTCCAGAGAGTGGTCATACGAAATTGTAGGTCAAACGGTTCGGAAGCTAGAGAAGTTTTTGTGAGAAGACCGATTATAGGTATGCCTCTCATGGTTTGACAAAAACGATCTAGGTCCACCATCTTTCACTGCAGATATGGAGGGGTAACATAAGCAGTTGTGGAGGATGGAGACGGAAAGCTGAGTCTCAATCTCTCTCTTGAAAACTGATCTATTTGAATGGGTATTTTCAACATGAATTTACTTTGATTCACGTACCTTTGCGCCATTTGACTCAAAATAAACGAGTTCCATTCTTTTTGAAGTCTTATTTTTCATTTTCTCCTTAAAAAAATGATTTGATCTCATTTTGCACTATATTCATTTATAAAAACTCGTCATCAGTTTGCTGTTGCGACTGAAGAAGACAGAATGTAAAAGACACAGCAGATGAACTACAGAAGATATGAACTGAAGCATGGTCAAGAGTTTGGAAGACTGTCATGCTCACAAGTAAAGCACAAAACACTCACATGATGTTCAATCGTTCCAAACACCGTGGACACGTCAATCGATATCTTCACTGACATTGCTGCAGAAAGAAAGAAAAACACTTTGGGCATAAGGCTCGTTGGTCTAGGGGTATGATTCTCGCTTAGGGTGCGAGAGGTCCCGGGTTCAAATCCCGGATGAGCCCTTTTGCAGATCCTTGAACAAGCTCAGACAGGCAGATCTTGGACCACTGGTCGGAACCCCAACTATCACCTCTTGGGCGCAGGACAAGGATGGCTGAATGGTTTTGGCGATGGACTGCAAATATATTTTGATATGCACTTGTTGGTTCAACGTCGCACAACATTTATTATTTTAGGTAAACTGAAGAATGTAGGAGCAATTCTAACTGCCACGAACAATGATAATGATTCAAATGTAATACACTTGAAATGACATCCAGCCCCTAAAACAAATAAATTTCTCATGCTCTGCATTGGCCGGGAATCGAACCCGGGTCAACTGCTTGGAAGGCAGCTATGCTCACCACTATACCACCAATGCTATGTGCAGGTCATTAGCAACATGGAGACATCGACTCATATCTTGACCGTCATTTTTGTGGAAAGTGATCATTCTTTGACCAAACGGATCGTTGGTTTAGGTGTATGATTATGGCTTAGGTTGCGAGAGGTCCCTGGTTAAAACATCTATCATTTTAATCAGTACAGGTTACCTTCAAATTAGGCCCGTGACACTTGTGGGGAACGTAGGGCAAAACGGAGAACATTGCGACAAGTGGGGTCACATTACTTTGAAGCCCAAAGATTTTGGATTCTACAAACAGAAGTTGGCACATAGACTGTTCTGACTTCAGACGAGTCTCCTGACACTTCTGGGGGATGTAGAGGAATTTTGAGAATACCACCGTGTTCCTGGGGGTCTCCCCTTTCCAGAGAGTGGTCATACGAAATTGTAGGTCAAACGGTTCGGAAGCTAGAGATGTTTTTGTGAGAAGACCGATTATAGGTATGTCTCATGGTTTGACAAAAAACGATCTAGGTCCACCATCTTTCACTGCAGATATGGAGGGGTAACATAAGCAGTTGTGGAGGATGGAGACGGAAACACTGAGTCTCAATCTCTCTCGTTGAAAACTGATCTATTTGAATGGGTATTTTCAACATTAATTTACTTTGATTCACGTACCTTTGCGTCATTTGACTCAAAATAAACGAGTTCCATTCTTTTTGAAGTCTTATTTTTCATTTTCTCCTTAAAAAAATGATTTGATCTCATTTTGCACTATATTCATTTATAAAAACTCGTCATCAGTTTGCTGTTGCGACTGAAGAAGACAGAATGTAAAAGACACAGCAGATGAACTACAGAAGATATGAACTGAAGCATGGTCAAGAGTTTGGAAGACTGTCATGCTCACAAGTAAAGCACAAAACACTCACATGATGTTCAATCGTTCCAAACACCGTGGACACGTCAATCGATATCTTCACTGACATTGCTGCAGAAAGAAAGAAAAACACTTTGGGCATAAGGCTCGTTGGTCTAGGGGTATGATTCTCGCTTAGGGTGCGAGAGGTCCCGGGTTCAAATCCCGGATGAGCCCTTTTGCAGATCCTTGAACAAGCTCAGACAGGCAGATCTTGGACCACTGGTCGGAACGCCAACTGTCATCTCTTGGGCGCAGGACAAGGATGGCTGAATGGTTTTGGCCATGGACTGCAAATCTATTTTGATATGCACTTGTTGGTTCAACGTCGCACAACATTTATTATTTTAGATAAACTGAAGAATGTAGGAGCAATTCTAACTGCCACGAACAACGATAATGATTCAAATGTAATACACTTGAAATGACATCCAGCCCCTAAAACAAATGAATTTCTCTTGCTCTGCATTGGCCGGGAATCGAACCCGGGTCAACTGCTTGGAAGGCAGCTATGCTCACCACTATACCACCAATGCTATGTGCAGGTCATTAGCAACATGGAGACATCGACTCATATCTTGACCGTCATTTCTGTGGAAAGTGATCATTCTTTGACCAAACGCATCGTTGGTTTAGGTGTATGATTATGGCTTAGGTTGCGAGAGGTCCCTGGTTAAAACATCTATCATTTTAATCAGTACAGGTTACCTTCAAATTAGGCCCGTGACACTTGTGGGGAACGTAGGGCAAAACGGAGAACATTGCGACAAGTGGGGTCACATTACTTTGAAGCCCAAAGATTTTGGATTCTACAAACAGAAGTTGGCACATAGACTGTTCTGACTTCAGACGAGTCTCCTGACACTTGTGGGGGATGTAGAGAAAAATTGAGAATACCACCGTGTTCGTGAGGGTCTCCCCTTTCCAGAGAGTGGTCATACGAAATTGTAGGTCAAACGGTTCGGAAGCTAGAGAAGTTTTTGTGAGAAGACCGATTATAGGTATGCCTCGTGGTTTGACAAAAAACGATCTAGGTCCTCCATCTTTCACTGCAGATATGGAGGGGTAACATAAGCAGTTGTGGAGGATGGAGACGGAAACGCTGAGTCTCAATCTCTTCTTGAAAACTGATCTATTTGAATGGGTATTTTCAACATGAATTTACTTTGATTCACGTACCTTTGCGCCATTTGACTCAAAATAAACGAGTTCCATTCTTTTTGAAGTCTTATTTTTTCATTTTCTCCTTAAAAAAATGATTTGATCTCATTTTGCACTATATTCATTTATAAAAACTCGTCATCAGTTTGCTGTTGCGACTGAAGAAGACAGAATGTGAAAGACACAGCAGATGAACTACAGAAGATATGAACTGAAGCATGGTCAAGAGTTGGGAAGACTGTCATGCTCACAAGTAAAGCACAAAACACTCACATGATGTTCAATCGTTCCAAGCACCGTGGACACGTCAATCGATATCTTCACTGACATTGCTGCAGAAAGAAAGAAAAACACTTTGGGCATAAGGCTCGTTGGTCTAGGGGTATGATTCTCGCTTAGGGTGCGAGAGGTCCCGGGTTCAAATCCCGGATGAGCCCTTTTGCAGATCCTTGAACAAGCTCAGACAGGCAGATCTTGGACCACTGGTCGGAACGCCAACTATCACCTCTTGGGCGCAGGACAAGGATGGCTGAATGGTTTTGGCGATGGACTGCAAATATATTTTGATATGCACTTGTTGGTTCAACGTCGCACAACATTTATTATTTTAGATAAACTGAAGAATGTAGGAGCAATTCTAACTGCCACGAACAATGATAATGATTCAAATGTAATACACTTGAAATGACATCCAGCCCCTAAAACAAATTAATTTCTCATGCTCTGCATTGGCCGGGAATCGAACCCGGGTCAACTGCTTGGAAGGCAGCTATGCTCACCACTATACCACCAATGCTATGTGCAGGTCATTAGCAACATGGAGACATCGACTCATATCTTGACCGTCATTTTTGTGGAAAGTGATCATTCTTTGACCAAACGGATCGTTGGTTTAGGTGTATGATTATGGCTTAGGTTGCGAGAGGTCCCTGGTTAAAACATCTATCATTTTAATCAGTACAGGTTACCTTCAAATTAGGCCCGTGACACTTGTGGGGAACGTAGGGCAAAACGGAGAACATTGCGACAAGTGGGGTCACATTACTTTGAAGCCCAAAGATTTTGGATTCTACAAACAGAAGTTGGCACATAGACTGTTCTGACTTCAGACGAGTCTCCTGACACTTGTGGGGGATGTAGAGAAAAATTGAGAATACCACCGTGTTCGTGAGGGTCTCCCCTTTCCAGAGAGTGGTCATACGAAATTGTAGGTCAAACGGTTCGGAAGCTAGAGAAGTTTTTGTGAGAAGACCGATTATAGGTATGCCTCGTGGTTTGACAAAAAACGATCTAGGTCCTCCATCTTTCACTGCAGATATGGAGGGGTAACATAAGCAGTTGTGGAGGATGGAGACGGAAACGCTGAGTCTCAATCTCTCTCGTTGAAAACTGATCTATTTGAATGGGTATTTTCAACATGAATTTACTTTGATTCACGTACCTTTGCGCCATTTGACTCAAAATAAACGAGTTCCATTCTTTTTGAAGTCTTATTTTTTCATTTTCTCCTTAAAAAAATGATTTGATCTCATTTTGCACTATATTCATTTATAAAAACTCGTCATCAGTTTGCTGTTGCGACTGAAGAAGACAGAATGTGAAAAACACAGCAGATGAACTACAGAAGATATGAACTGAAGCATGGTCAAGAGTTTGGAAGACTGTCATGCTCACAAGTAAAGCACAAAACACTCACATGATGTTCAATCGTTCCAAACACCGTGGACACGTCAATCGATATCTTCACTGACATTGCTGCAGAAAGAAAGAAAAACACTTTGGGCATAAGGCTCGTTGGTCTAGGGGTATGATTCTCGCTTAGGGTGCGAGAGGTCCCGGGTTCAAATCCCGGATGAGCCCTTTGCAGATCCTTGAACAAGCTCAGACAGGCAGATCTTGGACCACTGGTCGGAACCCCAACTATCACCTCTTGGGCGCAGGACAAGGATGGCTGAATGGTTTTGGCGATGGACTGCAAATATATTTTGATATGCACTTGTTGGTTCAACGTCGCACAACATTTATTATTTTAGGTAAACTGAAGAATGTAGGAGCAATTCTAACTGCCACGAACAATGATAATGATTCAAATGTAATACACTTGAAATGACATCCAGCCCCTAAAACAAATAAATTTCTCATGCTCTGCATTGGCCGGGAATCGAACCCGGGTCAACTGCTTGGAAGGCAGCTATGCTCACCACTATACCACCAATGCTATGTGCAGGTCATTAGCAACATGGAGACATCGACTCATATCTTGACCGTCATTTTTGTGGAAAGTGATCATTCTTTGACCAAACGGATCGTTGGTTTAGGTGTATGATTATGGCTTAGGTTGCGAGAGGTCCCTGGTTAAAACATCTATCATTTTAATCAGTACAGGTTACCTTCAAATTAGGCCCGTGACACTTGTGGGGAACGTAGGGCAAAACGGAGAACATTGCGACAAGTGGGGTCACATTACTTTGAAGCCCAAAGATTTTGGATTCTACAAACAGAAGTTGGCACATAGACTGTTCTGACTTCAGACGAGTCTCCTGACACTTGTGGGGGATGTAGAGAAAAATTGAGAATACCACCGTGTTCGTGAGGGTCTCCCCTTTCCAGAGAGTGGTCATACGAAATTGTAGGTCAAACGGTTCGGAAGCTAGAGAAGTTTTTGTGAGAAGACCGATTATAGGTATGCTCATGGTTTGACAAAAACGATCTAGGTCCACCATCTTTCACTGCAGATATGGAGGGGTAACATAAGCAGTTGTGGAGGATGGAGACGGAAACGCTGAGTCTCAATCTCTCTCTTGAAAACTGATCTATTTGAATGGGTATTTTCAACATGAATTTACTTTGATTCACGTACCTTTGCGCCATTTGACTCAAAATAAACGAGTTCCATTCTTTTTGAAGTCTTATTTTTTCATTTTCTCCTTAAAAAATGATTTGATCTCATTTTGCACTATATTCATTTATAAAAACTCGTCATCAGTTTGCTGTTGCGACTGAAGAAGACAGAATGTAAAAGACACAGCAGATGAACTACAGAAGATATGAACTGAAGCATGGTCAAGAGTTTGGAAGACTGTCATGCTCACAAGTAAAGCACAAAACACTCACATGATGTTCAATCGTTCCAAACACCGTGGACACGTCAATCGATATCTTCACTGACATTGCTGCAGAAAGAAAGAAAAACACTTTGGGCATAAGGCTCGTTGGTCTAGGGGTATGATTCTCGCTTAGGGTGCGAGAGGTCCCGGGTTCAAATCCCGGATGAGCCCTTTTGCAGATCCTTGAACAAGCTCAGACAGGCAGATCTTGGACCACTGGTCGGAACCCCAACTATCACCTCTTGGGCGCAGGACAAGGATGGCTGAATGGTTTTGGCGATGGACTGCAAATATATTTTGATATGCACTTGTTGGTTCAACGTCGCACAACATTTATTATTTTAGTAAACTGAAGAATGTAGGAGCAATTCTAACTGCCACGAACAATGATAATGATTCAAATGTAATACACTTGAAATGACATCCAGCCCCTAAAACAAATAAATTTCTCATGCTCTGCATTGGCCGGGAATCGAACCCGGGTCAACTGCTTGGAAGGCAGCTATGCTCACCACTATACCACCAATGCTATGTGCAGGTCATTAGCAACATGGAGACATCGACTCATATCTTGACCGTCATTTTTGTGGAAAGTGATCATTCTTTGACCAAACGGATCGTTGGTTTAGGTGTATGATTATGGCTTAGGTTGCGAGAGGTCCCTGGTTAAAACATCTATCATTTTAATCAGTACAGGTTACCTTCAAATTAGGCCCGTGACACTTGTGGGGAACGTAGGGCAAAACGGAGAACATTGCGACAAGTGGGGTCACATTATTTGAAGCCCAAAGATTTTGGATTCTACAAACAGAAGTTGGCACATAGACTGTTCTGACTTCAGACGAGTCTCCTGACACTTGTGGGGGATGTAGAGAAACATTTGTGAGGGTCTCCCCTTTCCAGAGAGTGGTCATGCGAAATTGTAGGTCAAACGGTTCCGAAGCTAGAGATGTTTTTGTGAGAAGACCGATTATAGGTATGTCTCATGGTTTGACAAAAAAACGATCTAGGTCCACCATCTTTCACTGCAGATACGGAGGGGTAACATAAGCAGTTGTGGAGGATGGAGACGGATAAGCTGAGTCTCAATCTCTCTACTTGAAAACTGATCTATTTGAATGGGTATTTTCAACATTAATTTACTTTGATTCACGTACCTTTGCGTCATTTGACTCAAAATAAATGAGTTCCATTCTTTTTGAAGTCTTATTTTTTCATTTTCTCCTTAAAAAAATGATTTGATCTCATTTTGCACTATATTCATTTATAAAAACTCGTCATCAGTTAGCTGTCGCGACTGAAGAAGACAGAATGTGAAAGACACAGCAGATGAACTACAGAAGATTTGAACTGAAGCATGGTCAAGAGTTTGGAAGACTGTCATGCTCACAAGTAAAGCACAAAACACTCACGTGATGTTCAATCGTTCCAAGCACCGTGGACACGTCAATCGATATCTTCACTGACATTGCTGCAGAAAGAAAGAATAAAACTTTGGGCATAAGGCTCGTTGGTCTAGGGGTATTATTCTCGCTTAGGGTGCGAGAGGTCCCGGGTTCAAATCCCGGATGAGCCCTTTTGCAGATCCTTGAACAAGCTCAGACAGGCAGATCTTGAGCCACTGGTCGGAACGCCAACTATCACCACTTGGGCGCAGGACAAGGATGGCTGAATGGTTTTGGCGACGGACTGCAAATCTATTTTGATATGAACTTGTTGGTTCAACGTCGTACAACATTTATTATTTTAGATAAACTGAAGAATGTAGGAGCAATTCTAACTGCCACGAACAACGATAATGATTCAAATGTAATACACTTGAAATGCCATCCAGCCCATAAAACAAGTGAATTTCTCTTGCTCTGCATTGGCCGGGAATCGAACCCGGGTCAACTGCTTGGAAGGCAGCTATGCTCACCACTATACCACCAATGCTATGTGCAGGTCATTAGCAACATGGAGACATCGACTCATATCTTGACCGTCATTTTTGTGGAAAGTGATCATTCTTTGACCAAACGGATCGTTGGTTTAGGTGTATGATTATGGCTTAGGTTGCGAGAGGTCCCTGGTTAAAACATCTATCATTTTAATCAGTACAGGTTACCTTCAAATTAGGCCCGTGACACTTGTGGGGAACGTAGGGCAAAACGGAGAACATTGCGACAAGTGGGGTCACATTACTTTGAAGCCCAAAGATTTTGGATTCTACAAACAGAAGTTGGCACATAGACTGTTCTGACTTCAGACGAGTCTCCTGACACTTGTGGGGGATGTAGAGAAAAATTGAGAATACCACCGTGTTCGTGAGGGTCTCCCCTTTCCAGAGAGTGGTCATACGAAATTGTAGGTCAAACGGTTCGGAAGCTAGAGAAGTTTTTGTGAGAAGACCGATTATAGGTATGCCTCGTGGTTTGACAAAAACGATCTAGGTCCACCATCTTTCACTGCAGATATGGAGGGGTAACATAAGCAGTTGTGGAGGATGGAGACGGAAACGCTGAGTCTCAATCTCTCTCTTGAAAACTGATCTATTTGAATGGGTATTTTCAACATGAATTTACTTTGATTCACGTACCTTTGCGCCATTTGACTCAAAATAAACGAGTTCCATTCTTTTTGAAGTCTTATTTTTCATTTTCTCCTTAAAAAAATGATTTGATCTCATTTTGCACTATATTCATTTATAAAAACTCGTCATCAGTTTGCTGTTGCGACTGAAGAAGACAGAATGTAAAAGACACAGCAGATGAACTACAGAAGATATGAACTGAAGCATGGTCAAGAGTTTGGAAGACTGTCATGCTCACAAGTAAAGCACAAAACACTCACATGATGTTCAATCGTTCCAAACACCGTGGACACGTCAATCGATATCTTCACTGACATTGCTGCAGAAAGAAAGAAAAACACTTTGGGCATAAGGCTCGTTGGTCTAGGGGTATGATTCTCGCTTAGGGTGCGAGAGGTCCCGGGTTCAAATCCCGGATGAGCCCTTTTGCAGATCCTTGAACAAGCTCAGACAGGCAGATCTTGGACCACTGGTCGGAACCCCAACTATCACCTCTTGGGCGCAGGACAAGGATGGCTGAATGGTTTTGGCGATGGACTGCAAATATATTTTGATATGCACTTGTTGGTTCAACGTCGCACAACATTTATTATTTTAGGTAAACTGAAGAATGTAGGAGCAATTCTAACTGCCACGAACAATGATAATGATTCAAATGTAATACACTTGAAATGACATCCAGCCCCTAAAACAAATTAATTTCTCATGCTCTGCATTGGCCGGGAATCGAACCCGGGTCAACTGCTTGGAAGGCAGCTATGCTCACCACTATACCACCAATGCTATGTGCAGGTCATTAGCAACATGGAGACATCGACTCATATCTTGACCGTCATTTTTGTGGAAAGTGATCATTCTTTGACCAAACGGATCGTTGGTTTAGGTGTATGATTATGGCTTAGGTTGCGAGAGGTCCCTGGTTAAAACATCTATCATTTTAATCAGTACAGGTTACCTTCAAATTAGGCCCGTGACACTTGTGGGGAACGTAGGGCAAAACGGAGAACATTGCGACAAGTGGGGTCACATTACTTTGAAGCCCAAAGATTTTGGATTCTACAAACAGAAGTTGGCACATAGACTGTTCTGACTTCAGACGAGTCTCCTGACACTTGTGGGGGATGTAGACAAAACTTGAGAATACCACCGTGTTCGTGAGGGTCTCCCCTTTCCAGAGAGTGGTCATACGAAATTGTAGGTCAAACGGTTCGGAAGCTAGAGATGTTTTTGTGAGAAGACCGATTATAGGTATGTCTCATGGTTTGACAAAAAACGATCTAGGTCCACCATCTTTCACTGCAGATATGGAGGGGTAACATAAGCAGTTGTGGAGGATGGAGACGGAAACACTGAGTCTCAATCTCTCTCGTTGAAAACTGATCTATTTGAATGGGTATTTTCAACATGAATTTACTTTGATTCACGTACCTTTGCGCCATTTGACTCAAAATAAACGAGTTCCATTCTTTTTGAAGTCTTATTTTTCATTTTCTCCTTAAAAAATGATTTGATCTCATTTTGCACTATATTCATTTATAAAAACTCGTCATCAGTTAGCTGTCGCGACTGAAGAAGACAGAATGTAAAAGACACAGCAGATGAACTACAGAAGATTTGAACTGAAGCATGGTCAAGAGTTTGGAAGACTGTCATGCTCACAAGTAAAGCACAAAACACTCACATGATGTTCAATCGTTCCAAGCACCGTGGACACGTCAATCGATATCTTCACTGACATTGCTGCAGAAAGAAAGAAAAACAGTTTAGGCATAAGGCTCGTTGGTCTAGGGGTATGATTCTCGCTTAGGGTGCGAGAGGTCCCGGGTTCAAATCCCGGATGAGCCCTTTTGCAGATCCTTGAACAAGCTCAGACAGGCAGATCTTGGGCCACTGGTCGGAACGCCAACTGTCACCTCTTGGGCGCAGGACAAGGATGGCTGAATGGTTTTGGCCATGGACTGCAAATCTATTTTGATATGCACTTGTTGGTTCAACGTCGCACAACATTTATTATTTTAGATAAACTGAAGAATGTAGGAGCAATTCTAACTGCCACGAACAATGATAATGATTCAAATGTAATACACTTGAAATGACATCCAGCCCCTAAAACAAATTAATTTCTCATGCTCTGCATTGGCCGGGAATCGAACCCGGGTCAACTGCTTGGAAGGCAGCTATGCTCACCACTATACCACCAATGCTATGTGCAGGTCATTAGCAACATGGAGACATCGACTCATATCTTGACCGTCATTTTTGTGGAAAGTGATCATTCTTTGACCAAACGGATCGTTGGTTTAGGTGTATGATTATGGCTTAGGTTGCGAGAGGTCCCTGGTTAAAACATCTATCATTTTAATCAGTACAGGTTACCTTCAAATTAGGCCCGTGACACTTGTGGGGAACGTAGGGCAAAACGGAGAACATTGCGACAAGTGGGGTCACATTATTTGAAGCCCAAAGATTTTGGATTCTACAAACAGAAGTTGGCACATAGACTGTTCTGACTTCAGACGAGTCTCCTGACACTTGTGGGGGATGTAGAGAAAAATTGAGAATACCACCGTGTTCGTGAGGGTCTCCCCTTTCCAGAGAGTGGTCATACGAAATTGTAGGTCAAACGGTTCGGAAGCTAGAGATGTTTTTGTGAGAAGACCGATTATAGGTATGTCTCATGGTTTGACAAAAACGATCTAGGTCCACCATCTTTCACTGCAGATATGGAGGGGTAACATAAGTTGTGGAGGATGGAGACGGAAAGCTGAGTCTCAATCTCTCTCGTTGAAAACTGATCTATTTGAATGGGTATTTTCAACATGAATTTACTTTGATTCACGTACCTTTGCGCCATTTGACTCAAAATAAACGAGTTCCATTCTTTTTGAAGTCTTATTTTTTCATTTTCTCCTTAAAAAAATGATTTGATCTCATTTTGCACTATATTAATTTATAAAAACTCGTCATCAGTTTGCTGTCGCGACTGAAGAAGACAGAATGTGAAAGACACAGCAGATGAACTACAGAAGATATGAACTGAAGCATGGTCAAGAGTTGGGAAGACTGTCATGCTCACAAGTAAAGCACAAAACACTCACATGATGTTCAATCGTTCCAAGCACCGTGGACACGTCAATCGATATCTTCACTGACATTGCTGCAGAAAGAAAGAAAAACACTTTGGGCATAAGGCTCGTTGGTCTAGGGGTATGATTCTCGCTTAGGGTGCGAGAGGTCCCGGGTTCAAATCCCGGATGAGCCCTTTTGCAGATCCTTGAACAAGCTCAGACAGGCAGATCTTGGACCACTGGTCGGAACGCCAACTATCACCTCTTGGGCGCAGGACAAGGATGGCTGAATGGTTTTGGCGATGGACTGCAAATATATTTTGATATGCACTTGTTGGTTCAACGTCGCACAACATTTATTATTTTAGATAAACTGAAGAATGTAGGAGCAATTCTAACTGCCACGAACAATGATAATGATTCAAATGTAATACACTTGAAATGACATCCAGCCCCTAAAACAAATAAATTTCTCATGTTCTGCATTGGCCGGGAATCGAACCCGGGTCAACTGCTTGGAAGGCAGCTATGCTCACCACTATACCACCAATGCTATGTGCAGGTCATTAGCAACATGGAGACATCGACTCATATCTTGACCGTCATTTTTGTGGAAAGTGATCATTCTTTGACCAAACGGATCGTTGGTTTAGGTGTATGATTATGGCTTAGGTTGCGAGAGGTCCCTGGTTAAAACATCTATCATTTTAATCAGTACAGGTTACCTTCAAATTAGGCCTGTGACACTTGTGGGGAACGTAGGGCAAAACGGAGAACATTGCGACAAGTGGGGTCACATTACTTTGAAGCCCAAAGATTTTGGATTCTACAAACAGAAGTTGGCACATAGACTGTTCTGACTTCAGACGAGTCTCCTGACACTTGTGGGGGATGTAGAGAAAAATTGAGAATACCACCGTGTTCGTGAGGGTCTCCCCTTTCCAGAGAGTGGTCATACGAAATTGTAGGTCAAACGGTTCGGAAGCTAGAGATGTTTTTGTGAGAAGACCGATTATAGGTATGCCTCATGGTTTGACAAAAACGATCTAGGTCCACCATCTTTCACTGCAGATATGGAGGGGTAACATAAGCAGTTGTGGAGGATGGAGACGGAAACGCTGAGTCTCAATCTCTCTCTTGAAAACTGATCTATTTGAATGGGTATTTTCAACATGAATTTACTTTGATTCACGTACCTTTGCGCCATTTGACTCAAAATAAACGAGTTCCATTCTTTTTGAAGTCTTATTTTTTCATTTTCTCCTTAAAAAAATGATTTGATCTCATTTTGCACTATATTCATTTATAAAAACTCGTCATCAGTTTGCTGTCGCGACTGAAGAAGACAGAATGTGAAAGACACAGCAGATGAACTACAGAAGATATGAACTGAAGCATGGTCAAGAGTTTGGAAGACTGTCATGCTCACAAGTAAAGCACAAAACACTCACATGATGTTCAATCGTTCCAAGCACCGTGGACACGTCAATCGATATCTTCACTGACATTGCTGCAGAAAGAAAGAAAAACACTTTGGGCATAAGGCTCGTTGGTCTAGGGGTATGATTCTCGCTTAGGGTGCGAGAGGTCCCGGGTTCAAATCCCGGATGAGCCCTTTTGCAGATCCTTGAACAAGCTCAGACAGGCAGATCTTGGACCACTGGTCGGAACGCCAACTATCACCTCTTGGGCGGCGCAGGACAAGGATGGCTGAATGGTTTTGGCGATGGACTGCAAATATATTTTGATATGCACTTGTTGGTTCAACGTCGCACAACATTTATTATTTTAGATAAACTGAAGAATGTAGGAGCAATTCTAACTGCCACGAACAATGATAATGATTCAAATGTAATACACTTGAAATGCCATCCAGCCCATAAAACAAGTGAATTTCTCTTGCTCTGCATTGGCCGGGAATCGAACCCGGGTCAACTGCTTGGAAGGCAGCTATGCTCACCACTATACCACCAATGCTATGTGCAGGTCATTAGCAACATGGAGACATCGACTCATATCTTGACCGTCATTTTTGTGGAAAGTGATCATTCTTTGACCAAACGGATCGTAGGTTTAGGTGTATGATTATGGCTTAGGTTGCGAGAGGTCCCTGGTTAAAACATCTATCATTTTAATCAGTACAGGTTACCTTCAGATTCGGCCTGTGACACTTGTGGGGAACGTAGGGCAAAACGGAGAACATTGCGACAAGTGGGGTCACATTACTTTGAAGCCCAAAGATTTTGGATTCTACAAACAGAAGTTGGCACATAGACTGTTCTGACTTCAGACGAGTCTCCTGACACTTGTGGGGGATGTAGAGAAAAATTGAGAATACCACCGTGTTCGTGAGGGTCTCCCCTTTCCAGAGAGTGGTCATACGAAATTGTAGGTCAAACGGTTCGAAGCTAGAGATGTTTTTGTGAGAAGACCGATTATAGGTATGCCTCGTGGTTTGACAAAAACGATCTAGGTCCACCATCTTTCACTGCAGATATGGAGGGGTAACATAAGTTGTGGAGGATGGAGACGGAAACGCTGAGTCTCAATCTCTCTCTTGAAAACTGATCTATTTGAATGGGTATTTTCAACATGAATTTACTTTGATTCACGTACCTTTGCTTTGACTCAAAATAAACGAGTTCCATTCTTTTTGAAGTCTTATTTTTCATTTTCTCCTTAAAAAATGATTTGATCTCATTTTGCACTATATTCATTTATAAAAACTCGTCATCAGTTTGCTGTCGCGACTGAAGAAGACAGAATGTGAAAGACACAGCAGATGAACTACAGAAGATATGAACTGAAGCATGGTCAAGAGTTTGGAAGACTGTCATGCTCACAAGTAAAGCACAAAACACTCACATGATGTTCAATCGTTCCAAACACCGTGGACACGTCAATCGATATCTTCACTGACATTGCTGCAGAAAGAAAGAAAAACACTTTGGGCATAAGGCTCGTTGGTCTAGGGGTATGATTCTCGCTTAGGGTGCGAGAGGTCCCGGGTTCAAATCCCGGATGAGCCCTTTTGCAGATCCTTGAACAAGCTCAGACAGGCAGATCTTGGGCCACTGGTCGGAACCCCAACTATCACCTCTTGGGCGCAGGACAAGGATGGCTGAATGGTTTTGGCGATGGAATGCAAATATATTTTGATATGCACTTGTTGGTTCAACGTCGCACAACATTTATTATTTTAGATAAACTGAAGAATGTAGGAGCAATTCTAACTGCCACGAACAATGATAATGATTCAAATGTAATACACTTGAAATGACATCCAGCCCCTAAAACAAATGTGGTATTGGACACCGTGTATATGGTTTGTCCAATGCCAATGTTTTCCCATTCATTTTTGTCCATTTCATGGGGGTATTCCCTTACATATGTTGCACTTTCACCATTTAGATAAGCATCTTTGTGTCACTCAAAAAGTGGAAGAAATTGCATATAATGTTGCCATCACTTTGTAGCACAGACCGTTGGATGAAATACAAACTGACCTTGCTTACTTATTTCAAAGCGAGGGCACATATTTCAGCCTTGTGGGAAAAAAACAGACAAAGAGTTTTAATTCTACAAGGCAGTGATGCTGATGAAATGATGCAAGAGCACCCCCAAGGGGATCAAGCCCACTACCTCACACATGCTTAGCAAGCACTCTTCCATTTGATCTAATTCTCCAGCCGGATGGAATTGCCACAAGGAGCAACCAAGAGTGTCCAGTCTTGTCAGGCTATGCTGTTGCTGGACTTGTTAGTTTACGCGTCAGCACTTGCAGAGGCTCGGTGCATCTCAACAATTGTGCTCCATAGCCAGCGGCCGGTTGGCTTAGTTGGTTAGAGCGTGGTGTTAAAAACTCCATGCGTGTGGGTTCGGTCCCAGTACTGGCCATGAGGTACATATTAAGTGTAAATTTGTGACTCACATGCATGTGTATTGTCAAGAGTGCCACAGAAATAAGTCCAGCTTCTTGCAGAAATATCTCAGTTGGGAGAGAGTAAGACGGAAGATTTTAAGGTCCCTGGTTTGATCCCGGGTGTCGGCATTAGTTGTTGTTCTTTCTTTATGCTTTGCTTTGGCTTCAAGGAAACTGCCCACAGCTTTGTTTGTGGGCCTCAATGGTGTGTGCTACACTGCTCCTCTGAAAGTAAGTTATGTCTTTCTTTTTCATCTGACATTGTGACATCACTGTTACATGAAAGTTGCTTGTCATTGTTACATGACAGTAGGTTGTCGTAAGGCAAGGCTGCATGAAGTGGAAAATTGAGATTTCTTGGGTCCACCAAAACAAAGTGTTTTTGGAGAATACGGGCATCGATGCCTCTACCTCTCGCAGGATAAGCAAGCAGTCTACTATTTGATCTAATTCCCCAGCCGTTTGGAATTGCCACAAGGAGCAACCAAGAGGGTCCAGTCTTGTCAGGCTATGCTGTTGGTGGACTTGTTAGTTTACGCGCCAGCACTTGCAGAGGCTTGGTGCATCTCAACAATTGTGCGCCCTAGCCAATGGCCGGTTAGCTCAGTATGTTAGACTCCTCGCCCTTCCCCTGTAAGTACACCAGCAGCTCAGCCAATCGCACTGCAGTAGGCACGCTCAGGTTCCTGAACTGTAGAATTAGTCAAGCATCCAATCACAAGTGTCCAGTCAACTGTCCAATTAACCATAATGCATTGATGGATCTGTAATCAGGCCTTCATCCTGACTTATTATTGCCCAGTATTCCCTAGAATCACAAAATACAACACAACAAATTGCAAAGACTGAAATATTGTAAATTGCATGACCATGTAGAGCTAGATATGTAAAGGCCTAGAGGGTAAGGGTGGTCTGGCGAAAGTGATGTAAAGCTGTGTGCACCCTGTAGTGAACCTAAATCCCTTCAGAGAGTTAGCATATTCACTAGGCTACTTACCCTCTGGGCCTCCTTGTCAGTAAGTATTTGAGGGTTGGTCCTGTTGAGCTGCAGCACCAGCCTGCCCACCAGCTCAGTGTGCATCCTCTGGTCTAAACACAGGAACTTGGGAGTTCCTTTTTAGCTGCTCATGGTAGCTGTCTGAGCCTGACCAGGGAGCTGGGGAATACAGGAAAAAAGGTACAAAGAACACACATTTGGGCAGCACCTTAATTAGAAGATATATAAACTCTGCCAAAGAAATACGTCCTCTCACTGTCAACTGCGTTTATTTTCAGCAAACTTAACGTGTACATATTTGTAAGAACATAACAAGATTCAACAACTGAGACATAAACTGAACCAGTTACACAGACATGTGACTAACATAAATGGAATAACGTGCCCCTGAGCAAAGGGACACAAAAGTAAGAGTCAGTATCTGGTGTGGTCACCAGCTGCATTAAGTACTGCAGTGCATCTCCTCCTCATGGACTGCACCCGATTTGCCAGTTCTTGCTGTGAGATGTTACCCCACTCTTCCACCAAGGCACTTGCATGTCCCCGGACATTTCTGGGGGGAATGGCCCAAGCCCTCACCCTCCGATCCAATAGGTCCCAGACGTGCTCAATGGGATTGAGTGAAGTGAAAAGCATTTTTTTGCGAGGACGATCAGCTGTCCGTCCTGTAGCACTTTCTTAGGCGTCTCACAGCATGGACATTGCAATTTATTGCCCTGGCCACATCTGTAGTCCTCATGCCTCCTTGCAGCATGCTGACGGCACGTTCACACAGATGAGCTGGGACACTGGGCATCTTTCTTTTGGTGTTTTTCAGAATTAGTAGAAAGGTCCTACGTTTTCATAACTGTGACCTTAATTGCCTACCTTCTGTAAGCTGTTAGTGTGTCTTAACGACCGTTCCACAGGTGCATGCTCATTGATTGTTTCTGGTTCATTGCAAAAGCATGGGAAACAGTGTTTAAACCTTTTACAATGAAGATCTGTGAAGTTATTTGGATTTTTACTAATTATCTTTGAAAGACAGGGTCCTGATTTGATTAATGTTTAGCCTATATAGGCCTACTAAAATGTCAATCTCATTCACAGTACTTGCGATTATTTTGGATCTACTTTCATGTTGGTAAAATAATGAAGTTAAATACAACCAATACTTTCGTTTGAGTTGTTGTAGATTGAGAAGGTCAGCATGCAACAGGTTCCGGGTGTTGAGAAGACATTGTGGACAGTTGTGACAGATTGTACTCTGCAGCTCATGATTCACCCATAAATCAAAAGCAGCAAAAGCTATATTCAAATTCAATAACCTGCCATGGAAGAAAACGGATGCCTCTTTGCCGCCAATGACTGCCTCTTCGCTAACTTCCTCCTCTCACTAATTTGACGCTCTTCCCGTGATGACAGCACACCCGGCCGAACACCCCGGCCCCACTGTAGTGGTGCACTAATGACTATTAATACGTAACTGACTGAGGTCTAAACTATGCAAGAATGTGTACCTACACTGTAATTACACTGTAGCCTACCTACCTATGTAACTTATATATGTTTTATATGGCACCCACACAAGTATAATATTGAGTCTCTTGGATCACTCAAAAATAGTCTGTTCATTGATTGGTTGTTTTATTGACGGCAAACCTCTCATCCTAACTTGGTGACTGACTATTTTGGTTCGATTCAATTATTTTGGTAAAAACTCCTTAACAATCGTATTCCTAACTGATGATCATGCAAGGTTCTGCCACATCTTTGTTCATTGATTGGAAAAGTTTAAGGACATATCATTTATTACATGATTAATTGTCAATCCATCTGCAGTGGGACTAATCAACTTGCACAACGTACCATCATTGTCAGTAGGCTATAGGAAAATGTAAAAAAGTATCATAAAATTCCCTTCACATTCCAATAGTACAGATTAACATGTTAGAGTTATTTATACCATGAAGTACCATCCCATATTGTACACAACAGGATTGGGAAATGTAGGCCTACACATGCTAACCCTTGATCCATCAAAGCAGAAGCATCAAACATAAAACAAATGCTGAATACTGTACAACATGATTCTTTCCAGAATCATAATTACTAGAGTTCATGGCTCAGAGATACAGGACATTCCATTTCAGAACTGAAATATTTACTGTGCACATATGTATTACTATTGTACATTTCCAGGAGGAACACTGTGAAATCAGGCAGCAACATAATAAGTGATTCCTATGGAAGAAAGACAGTTCTCCCCTGTAAGCGCAACTTTCCGCTTAGGGCAGTGTCCAGAGGGATAGGGTCTGTGTTTAAGGCACATGTCTGATGCACCCTAGAAATGCTGCCTTGTCACTGAATGGTCTACTGCAGGTCAATGTCAAATGACTAATAAATGGTCATGTGGTCATTGAGTCTGGTGATATTCATTGGTGCCTGCTTAATAATGGCATAGGCTTGGTAACAATTCAGGTGGTTCTCTTTCCTTTTGGATATAGTTTCCAGCTGGTTGATGTTCAGTTTATCCATGACCCTGAGGTCTATGTTCAGTCACTTCCTGGTTGTGACCTCACACGGATATGACCCGTACGGGACGCTCCTTGACATAGAGGGGGTGTCGACACATCCTGTAGGGCTTCCCCAGAAGTGGAGATACACTGCACTCCTGTTCTCCATACTGCCTGACCAGGCCTGAGCCTGGGGGTACCACTTGGTTCTGAACCTGGCCCGTGGTCCGAGGTGGACCTGGATACTGGGTTGGGATAGGGTTTTGAAGTAGGCCTGGATTGTGTGGCAGACCTGGGTTGTGGTAGAGGCCTGAGATGTGTGGGAGGATGGGCTGGTTGTAGCCTCTGCAGGGAAGAGGAGCTGAGTTGAGGGCTGGGCCAGTGGGGGTGGCCTGGACTGGACAAGTCAGAGCATAGGGGTACTGATGATACCTGTAGAGAGGACAGACACAGAGACATTGAGCTTTGCAAGGCAGACAAGCACTCACTCACTCACTCACTCACTCACTCACTCACTCACTCACTCACTCACTCACTCACGCATGCACGCAGGCACACACACACACACACACAGTCCTCACCAGCTGGGTCTCTCATTGTCACACATTGAAGGGTCATGGTTGACCCATGGTGGAAGTGCCTTCTCCTGGGTGTTGTTATTGTTGTTCCTGCTATTGTGGCCATAGCGAGAGGCCCTGTTCTCTTCCAGTTCCACTTGCTCTAGCTGGTGCCACAGACGTGTCTCCCTGGCAACGCAAAAAAAAAGTTTTAATTTGTTCACTCTTTGGTTGCTGAGAATTTTCCTGAACAGTGGGAAATCCAAACTTGTAGTGTATTTGAGGTTTAAAAAGGCTTCTAAAGTTAATAATTTCGACTTTGAAATTTCAGACTTGATTTGCCCTAAAGAAAAATGTATCAACCCACACAAAAAATGGTCATTAATGATAATTCACAAAATAATTCACATTTCCTGTTGCCGCAAGATTATTTTCCTGCTATAGCAAACTGGCTTAAATTAAGACCCTACATGTGTATAGTCCCATGTAGCTTACTTGGTAGAGGATGATGCTTGTAACGCCAGGGTTGTGTGTTTGATTCCCATGGGAGACTAGTATGAAAATGTATGTAGTCATTACTCTAAACCTGAAAATGTATACACTCACTAAGTTGCTCTGGATAAAGGCATCTGTTAACATCTAAATGTTGTACTGTCAATAGCTACTGTATGTCTCAATATTGTTATCATTCCCCTTTACCACATTGTATACATTACAGCTCTCCAACTTTCGCTTGTTTTCTCACCTCTTTTCCTTTCTCTCCCCCCTTTCTTCCGTTCAACTCTCCTTCTCATGTGTCCTGTCTCATCTTTTGGTCTCCTCTCCTCCTTCTCCCCTTCCACTAGTCATGGCTCCTCCTCTCCTACCTCTGTCCTCATCTACTATCTACTCTCACCTTTCCAGTCTGTCTCTCCTTGTCACCTCTCCTTCCATCCCACTTCCATCTCTCCCTCCGGCCTCTCACCTCTCCTCCCATTTTCCCTCAATCACTCCTCTCACCCTTCTTCCTCTCCTCCTCTGCTCTTCTCTCCTCACCTCCTCTACTCCCTCCATCTCTCCTCTCACCTCTCCTCCTTCTTCTTCTCCTCCTCTGTGACACAGTCGAGCAGACAGCAGGTGATGAAGGCAATGGACATGAGGAGGATGATGGCACAGCTGATGATGGATGCCACCACTGCCACACGGAACCCAAAGTCTTCCGACGGGGACACCGCTGGAAGAAAAGATAAAACATCTATCAATTAATTTATGAGATCTGTCTACAGATAACAAACCAGATATATAAAAACAAATCACTCCAGAAAGTGATGGAAATATAATATATTTGAATGCCTTTTTAAGTGTATTGCATCCATTTATAACAGACATCAAGTACCTTGGTACCTTAAGTACCTTGGTACCTTGGTACCATGTTACCTAAAGTATGACATTGACATCTACATAACACTGCCCATGGTCAGAGAGCACATAAAACATAAATCTCCAATATATTCCTCTATATTCCTCTATTTCAGAATAATTAAGAGGCTGACAGGCAGGGAGTTTGCAATCCATGCATTTTTCAACTCAATGCATTCTGAAGCTTTAATATACTCCTACACATGCATGCACGCACGCACACACACACACACACACACACACACACTTTCCTAAGAGGACAACTTTCATTTTCACAATAAAGCAGAGTCTGACTCATCCATAGTGTATGACTGAAGTGACAGCTGTCTTCACATGCTCTCGGCCATTGATTGGCCAGATGAGCTGACTCCCTAGAGTCAGATGGAGAAGGGTGAGAGAGTGACAAACCTAACAGTCTCTCATTTGGACTTCGGTTCCTCATTGAATACAAATATGCTTTACATAAGTTGCTTATAAATATGAAAAGGACGTCTATGAATATTTCAAGAACAAACATAACTGGCAATGTACTAATGCGGAGTGCTTTAATTGCTGGCTGGTATGTCATTTTCTATGACAACATGTCCTAAAGGAGTAGACTGGTGTCCTCAGACCAACTCTGCCATAACTCTGCCATATACTAACATACTGTAACTGTAACTATAACACCTACAAGTAAAGGCCAGTGGTACATAGGTGTGTGAGTATCCTCTCAGCATTAGATGAGTCATTCGACTAATTCGGTGCCTTTTGAGAAGTGTAACTTTTTAAAATGTTTTTCAAAGCGCAGATGTTCAACTTAATACAAAACATGGTTTCCCATCTCAAGAGTTTAAATAAAAAATATATAATATAGTAAGTGCCTATTAAGTACCAAACATAGTAACAGAGTTGACTGTAACAGGGTTGACGATTTCTTCTTAAATCAGCCATTAATCCCCTTGTGACAGGATGAATGAAAGCATGTTCTGTGCAACAGGGAGTTGCAATTGAATGCAAGATTCACACCAAAAATACATTTGTTAAAATATTCCTACCCTGTCTATCTACGTGTTACGCTCAACCCACTCAGTTTTCTATCACAAAACACCAGAAAAAGGCCAAAAAGAGTAGAACCAGCTCACTTGCTTTTACTCTATGATTTGACTATTAAATGTTCATTGTTTGTTTAGATTAATTTGGGGATTAAGTGGGATAAAACATATCTAGAAGTGACACAGGTGTGAAGGAGGGACATGTAAAAATTCTGAATTTTGGAACTTCACTTTAGCAAGCCTTCATTCATATTAAATTACACTTCATTTAATATAACATGCTTTTAAAAATGCTATATTTGTCCACAATTTCCACATAAAATATCAAAGGGTTGCAAAAGGCACTCTTTTCGTGGAACGAAACAGATACATACGTTTACACCATGGAGAGCCTCCTGACCACTGGGTACTGTTGCTGCCCCAAACACAGGACACCTCATTGCCCCCCACCAGATGGTGTCTGGATGGGCACTGCAGGGTGATCACCGTGCCCACATTGGTGCCATTCCCCTGAATGATCTTCTGGGTGCCCAGGGCGGGCTGGGGCATGGGCGTGCACTGGCCTGGAGGGGGTGATGGGAGACGGTAACTATGGTATATACAGCCATATGTGAGCATAACAGATAACTCAAACTAGAACAGAACTTTCAGAGGAGAGAGCACCACATGGAACCCTCACATTGGAATGCTGCTGCGTCCTTTCAGCACAGAACACTACATTACAGAACACTCTGCATCGAAGCCCGTTGGGGGCTGCTCAGTATTGCGTGAAAAAAACACACACCACATCTGCAGCCGTACGCTTTGCTGCATCTAATGCTGATGGTATCAAAGCAGGAAACATGATAAATCATTAAATAAATGGCCTGCTAGCTTGGCAGAAACTCAGGTCCCATTTGTGGCCATGTTAAACAGCTGGTTTTCAGACTCAGCACTCAGCAGGAAAATGGACTCCCGCTGTGAGCTCTGGTTTTCATACTGAACTATGACCCTTAACAGAATGACACTGCTCTAATGCAAATATACAAGAGCCACAGCTTGTGGATAAACAAAACAGCTCTGTCACATCCTGTGAAGCGTGTTCAGTCAATTGTTTCTACACTGGCTGTGCTACTGTAATTGGTTAATATAACAAATAACACATTCACTGGGAACACATCACATCTTATCACCTCAAGAGTATAACGGAAATGTAATTAAATTAAAATGTAATTAATCTCTCATTCTCTCTCACCATAATTCAAAGGAATACTCTCACGAGTCTCAGAAGTTTTGGAATTTACAAACACTATTTTCAAATGACATTGTCTGTGAAATCATGTAGCCTAGGCCTATTACGATTGTTTGGGAATTGTTGCAGTGTTTTCTTGCCACCACAAGAGGTCCTACATGTTCAAGAAATTACTTCCTGAACTCAACTTATCTGAAAGAGAAACCAAGTTGTTTTAATTCAGATCAGGTTTGAAATAGTGTTAGTAAATTCCAAGACTTCTGAGACTCATGAGAGTATTCCTTTGAATTATAGCGAGAGAGAATGAGAGAGAGAGAAAGAGTGAGAAAGAGAGACAGAGAGAGTCAGCAAGCAAGAGAGTTATGTAGCTGACTGACTATTGGGTGGTAGGCTAATTCATAAACCATCATTTCTGCAGGGCAGGCAGACAGGGCTCTCCAGCAGTCTGTGACTCATAGATTTCTTATCTAAGATATCAGTTTCCTCTGTCAGCAGGGCTGGCAGGGTGAGTTAAATTGCTGAGTAGGCCTTTCAGGGCCATGATGAAACCTCATCAGCCAGAACAGAACCACACAGAAAACACCATATTTATGCAACATCTTTTTAGTACACAAGGACAATTTTATGTCACTTGTGAGTGTGTGTGTGTGTGAGAGAGAGAGAGAGAGAGAGAGAGAGAGAGAGAGAGAGAGAGAGAGAGAGAGAGAGAGAGAGAGAGAGTGTGTGTGTGTGTGTTTAAAAGTGTAGCTGTACTTCCTAGCTCAGTACAACCGCAGTGTTAGTCGGTGTGAAACTAAGAAACAGTGCATTCTGAAAGCCACCTGCAGCTTCTCAGACCATGTGATCTATAGGAACACACTCTCTCTTCGCCCTTTCCATTCTTTCGTCCTTATTTACAGTGCAGGCTCAGAATAGACATAGGCTGGCTACTCTATTATTCCATTACAGCCATAGCTTATAAAACGTTAAGGCATTTTATTCCATGTATGTTTTGTTGTCATGTGATAGTTTGCAAACATATTATGCGTAGCTTGCAGAAAGTAGGCCTAATGTTGTTTTCCTGCAATGTAATTCATTGAGTACAGATACATCATATAAATGAAGAGCTATTTGTGTGTCATGGAATGCATTTTCTCCCCAAAATTAGGCTACATGTTGGTAGGCCTACTCTGTGATGGTATACTCACACAGTTTACAGCTATATTTAACAAATCAATTAAACACCACCAATAAAGCAGGCACTGTACTAATGACGTGACATTTATCACCACATTGGATACATCCTGAAGCTCGCTTACCTGTATAATTACGGCCACGGTTGCCGTTTTTGGTTGAATAAATAGTTCTGGAAACATCAACGACCGAAGCTGTAACCGTTGACATGTCGGACGTAATCTACCCAACGGTCGAGAACCCCTCCAGGACGCGCGTAAAAAAAAAAAAAAAACGACAAGGAGACCCACAAGAGTATGCTACGGTAGCCTACAGCTGGATAATTATGGTCACTGTGCTGGATTGTGTTCGCAGTGCGTGCTCATGCGTTTGCTTTTTTTCTGTCTCTTTACTCCGGAGCACACGGACCCAACAGCAAACCATCAGTGTGTGTGTAGGTGTGTTGGTGTATCGGCTCGGCATGTCGCGCTGCGCTCTGGGAACGCACTGACTGTCCCGAGCAAAATCCGTCCTTCTTTGTCTGCGAGATTCTGCTAAACTAATCGGTGTGTAGACTGTCAGAACATCACTTGGTTCAATTGATGTCACGGTAATAGGCGTGTTGTCAAGGCGCTCCGAAGGCTGGCAGAATACATTTACATTTACATTTAAGTCATTTAGCAGACGCTCTTATCCAGAATTAGGAATTAAAATAGGCCTACATTAAGTAATGTAATATGATCGCTATGGTTGGCAGCGAGTTCCTTCTTTCAGTTCACAATACAGTAGTAATCTGTGTGTTTGTGGGCTAGAGGTGATTCTGTCACATTGCCCCGCCTTTGATGATCTGTTTGTTTTATACTTTATGATAATGGTACTTACTATATGCTGTCATTCATAGCACTAAGCATATATAACCAGTCTTTTGATATACTATAAGCTATTTGGAAGTAGTCACATTTTATATTTCTTATAAAATGCTATTTGTAAGCCTCAGATATCTAGAATGTGCTTATTGTTGAATGATGTAATGCATCAAAGGATATCATGGAGACTGATAGTGTCCACCACTGCACACTTCAATCTGACATCACATGACAGGGTCTGGCTGGCTTTCATCCTCTACTCACATGAATCCACTGTACAGTTGTAGGCTACATATATTTGTACCAAATAATAATAATAATATATGCCATTTAGCAGACGCTTTTATCCAAAGCGACTTACAGTCATGTGTGCATACATTCTACGTATGGGTGGTCCCGGGGATCGAACCCACTACCCTGGCGTTACAAGCGCCATGCTCTACCAACTGAGCTACAGAAGGACCACAAATCCTTGCCTAATCAATTTGCACAGATAATAAGTTGTCGGGCGGGACATTTAGTGAGGGGACTCCGATTGCATGACTCGGTCTAGAGCACGATGGCTGTACGGCGGGGATTTGAACCTGTAACCTTTGGTCATCACCATCACTTATACAGCTAAACCATTAGTCTTGGCCTAGAGTTTCCTGGGTAGATTCTGAAAGTATTACAGCCTGGAGGTTGCCCTTCTGATTTATAGAATACAAAATGTAATATGATTTACATGAGGCTCGCCACTCTGTTCTCTGTGCCAGAACAGGAATAATTTTTTATCTTTATAAACATTGATCATTCATATGCATGGCTGTTAATGTTTATAATCGGATAAGGCCAGAGATATAGGGGGGGTGGTGAGAAAGCAAAGGAGATAGAGAGAGGGGGTTCAGAATCAGACTAGTCAGAGCCTATAATCAATGCAAGTGAAATCTGTCAGCAGAACAAATATTGTTTGTTTACCCATAATACTCTTCACTACCAGCTGTCCAAGAACAATCAGCCAAACAGGAAATCATGTCCTTATTGATGCGTACTGTGCAGGGGTGCATTTGAATACATGACGTGGGAGTTGTTTTCAATCACTGTCTTCACATCCTGTGTCTATAGAGCAGTCCTCTACCAACCAGTTAACATAATCAGTCTTTTCTCCTGAAGAAAGAGTAAACCACGTCACCGTCCAAGGGGTCCATCTCATTCCCTATAGCAGGGCTACTCAACAAGGTCCCAAGAGTGCTGGTTTACTGTTTTACCTGATAATTAATTACACCCACCTGGTGCCACAGGTCTAAATCAGTCCCTGATTAGAGGGCGACAATAAATAAATAAATAAATAAATGCAGTGGAACTGGTTTTGAAGTCCAGAGTTGAGATTGAAGGCCCTATAGTGTGTTTTTCCTGCTCCTCCTTTTGTGCCCTGGCAGATCGTTTTGATGTGGCATAGTTCAATTAGCTTAATGGTAAACCATCCAATTGGTTCTGGGCTGGTATGAATCATTTAGCTCTATTATACTGCTCATCAGATAGCCTTATTAATGGAATAGCCTTTCTGCCAGCCAAGAGCGATACACTGCTCGTAGCGTAGAGACCTACACACACCAACTCTACTCTGCTCTCTCTACACAAAGCAAAATGGACATCAGTACAAATTAGATGCCAGGGTCACCAACGGAGGCAAAGTAACCATGTTAATTAATGCTCATTAATTCTGAAAAATAACAAAGTTATACTAGGTCAAAAAGACTAATTCAAACTCTAAATGGTCCTATCAGATGGACAAATAAAGTATTCATTCACAAACATACCAGGATTGGGCTCAATTCAGAATTTTGGAATTGACTCCTATTTAACTCATGAGTTGAAATTCAAATTGAATTGGCCACACCCCACAGGATGTAGAAGTGAGTTTGAGTGACAGAAAGTTTAATTCAATTCAGCCATGGAACATGGGAGTTTCATTGAATATGACAGGTCACACTTGCAGATTTTTAAATATTTTTTAATTCACCTTTAGGTAAGCAAGTTGAAAACAAGTTCTCATTTACAATTGCGACCTGGCCAAGATAAAGCAAAGCAGTTCGACACATACAACAACACAGAGTAACACATGGAGTAAAACAAACATACTGTAAATAATACAGTAGAAAAATACGTCTATGCGCCTCCCGGTGCCGAAGTGGTAGGGCGCTGTACTGCAGCGCCAGCTGTGCCAAAATAGACTCTCGGTTCCCGCCCAGGCTGTATCGCAACCGGGCGCGACCGGGAGGTCCGCATGGCGACACACAATTGGCCTAGGTCGCAGTGCGCGCTAACCAAGGTTGCCAGGGCTCTCCCGAGCCCGCAAAATAAATAAATAAATACAGTAGGGGAAGGGGTAGTTGTTTGGGCTAAATTATAGATGGGCTATGTACAGGTAAGGTAATCTGTGAGCTGCTCTGAAAGCTGGTGCTTAAAGCTAGTGAGGAAAGGAAGAATTGGTTTTGGGGGTGACCAGAGAGATAAACCTGCTGGAACGCGTGCTACAGGTGGGTGCTGCTATGGTGACCAGCGAGCTGAGATAAGGGGGGACTTTACCTAGCAGGGTCTTGTAGATGACCTGGAGCCAGTGGGTTTGGCGACGAGTATAAAGTGAGGGCCAGCCAACGAGAGCGTACAGGTCGCAGTGGTGGGTAGTATATGGGGCTTTGGTGACAAAACGGATGGCACTGTGATAGACTGCATACAATTTATTGAGTAGGGTATTGGAGGCTATTTTGTAAATAACATCGCAGAAGTCGAGGATCGGTAGGATGGTCAGTTTTACGAGGGTATGTTTGGCAGCATGAGTAAAGGATGCTTTGTTGCGAAACAGGAAGCCAATTCTAGATTTAACTTTGGATTGGAGATGTTTGATGTGAGTCTGGAAGGAGAGTTTACAGTCTAACCAGACACCTAGGTATTTGTAGTTGTCCACATATTCTAAGTCAGAACCGTCCAGAGTAGTGATGCTGGACGGGCGGGCAGCGATCGGTTGTAGAGCATGCATTTAGTTTTACTTGTATTTAAGAGCAGTTGGAGGCCATGGAAGGAGAGTTGTATGACATTGAAGCTCGTCTGGAGGGTTGTTAACACAGTTTCGGGCCAGAAGTATACAGAATGGTGTCATCTGCGTAGAGGTGGATCAGAGACTTACCAGCAGCAAGAGCGACATCACTGATGTATACAGCAGAGCTGTTGGCCGGGTTCGGGGTAGCCAGGTGGAAAGCATGGCCAGCCGTAGAGAAATGCTTATTGAAATTCTCAATTATCGTGGATTTATCAGTGGTGACAGTGTTTCCTTGTCTCAGTGCAGTGGGCAGCTGAGAGGAGGTGCTCTTATTCTCCATGGACTTTACAGTGTCCCAAAACTTTTTGGAATTAGTGCTACAGGATGCAAATTTCTGCTTGAAAAGCTAACCTTTGCTTTCCTAACTGACTGTGTATTGGTTCCTGACTTCCCTGAACAGTTGCATATCGCGGGGACTATTCGAAGCTAGTGCAGTACGCTACAGCGTGTTTTTGTGCTGGTCCAGGGCAGTCAAGTCTGGAGTGAACCAATTCAAACACAGCTAGGAAATCAGGGTTGGCGGAGTGTGCTAAAGCGGTGAATAAAACAAACTTAGGGAGGAGGCTTCTGATGTTAACATGCATGAACCCAAGGCTTTTACGGTTGCAGAATTCAACAAATGAGAGCCCCTGGGGACAAATAGGGCCTGGGTTAACCTCTACATCACCAGAGGAACAGAGGAGGAGTAGGATGATGGTACGGCTAAAGGCTATGAGAACTGGTCGTCTAGTGCTTTGGGAACAGTGCTAGATTCAGGGCATAGTGTACAGACAAGGGTGCGGAAGGGTGCGGAAGGGTGCGGAAGGGTGCGCGTACAGTGGAGGTAAACCTAGGCATTGAGAGAGTACTGTGGGAGTGGCGGTAGGTCAAGGAGACACAGAATGAGCAGTAGAGGGCGTTTCAGGAACAAGCAGTAGAGGGCATTTCAGGAACTTAGGCTTATCTGGGTGTGAGGTATAGAAATCCTGAAAGAGGGAGGGGTCCAAAATGTGATGGAGGGGCACCAAGCTGTGCTCCTCAGGCCCGTATCCCTCCCAGTCCACCAGATACTGCCAGCCATGACGGTGCACATCCAGAAGCCGCCGGACAGTATAGGCAGGATGGTCGTCGATGAGCCGAGGGGGTGGAGGAGCTGCTGCAGGAGGAGACAGGGGCTGGAGCAGACAGGTTTAGTCAGGGATACATGGAAGATGGGATTGATCCTGAGAAAGGCTGGGAGTTTCATGCACACTGCAGAGGGGTTAATGACACGGTCAATTTCAAAGGGACCAATGAATCAGGGGAAAGTTTCTTCGATACCACCTTCAATGGCAGGTCCTTCAATGAGAGCCATACCTCGACGCGGGGTGTAGACTGGAGCTGAGGCCCGGCGACGGTTGGCTTGGGACTGGGTCCTGTCGGAGGTTTAAAGAAGGGAGGGGGTATTGGTAACCCAGAGAACACTCGAAGGGTGACATACAGTTGAAGTCGGAAGTTTACATACACTTAGGTTGGCATGATTAAAACTTGTTTTTCAACCACCACCAATTTCTTGTTGACAAACTATAGTTTTGGCAAGTCGGCTAGGACATCTACTTTGTGCTTGACACAAGTCATTTTTCCAACAATTGTTTACAGACAGATTAATTCACTTATAATTCACTCTATCACAATTCCAGTGGGTCAGAAGTTTACATACACTAAGTTGACTGTGAATTTAAACAGCTTGGAGTGGGTGTGGTAAGTGTGGTTCATCCTTGGGGGCAATTCCGAAACGCGAAAGGTACCACGTTCATCTGTACAAACAATAGTACGCAAGTATAAATACCAGGGGACCACGCAGCCGTCATACCGCTCACATATTCTGTCTCCTAGAGATGAAAGTACTCTGGTGCAAAAAGTGCAAATCAATCCCAGAACAACAGCAAAGGACCTTGTGAAGATGCAGGCGGAAACAGGTACAAAAGTATCTATATCCACAGTAAAACGAGTCCTATATTGACATATCCACCACTGCTAAAACTGCCATAAAAAAAGCCAGACTCCTATAAAGATTGTACTGACATAAAAAATATAACTGTTTGGCCATAACCAAAAAAGGCCGCTCAGCAAGGAAGAAGCCACTGCTCCAAAACTGCCATAAAAAATATTGAAGCAACATGGGTCTTCCAAATGGACAATGACCCCAGGCATTGGAGTGGCCATCACAAAGCTCTGACCTCAATCCCATAGAAAATTTGTGGGCAGAACTGAAAAAGTGTGTGCGAGCAAGGAGGCCTACAAACCTGACTCAGGCACACCAGCTCTGTCAGCAGAAATAGACCAAAAATCACTCAACTTGTTGTGGGAAGCTTGTGGAAGGCTATCCGGAACGCTTGACCCAATTTAAACAATTTAAAGGCAATGCTACCAAATACTAATTGAGTGTATGTAACCTTCTGACCCACTGGGAATGTGATGAAATAAATACATTCTGAAATAAATAATTCTCTCTACTATTATTCTGACATTTCACATTCTTAAAATAAAGTGGTGATCCTAACTGACCTAAAACAGCAAATTTTTACTTGGATTAAATGTCAGGAATTGTGAAAAACTGAGTTTAAATGTATTTGGCTAAGGTATATGTAAACTTCCGACTTCAACTGTACCTGACGAGGCATTGGTGAGGGTGTTGTGGGCATATTCAACTCTGGGTAGCTGAGTGCTCTGGGTGGAAGGGTTAGCAGATGTCATGCAGCGTAGGGCAGTCTGCATCTCTTGGTTGGCCCGTTCAGTCTGGCAGTTGGTGTGGGTGTGATATCCAGAAGAAAGACTGACATTGATACCAAGAGCTGAACAGAAGGATCTCCATACCTGGGAGGTAAACTGAGGTCCTCTGTCAGAAATGATGTCAGTGGGAATGCCATGCAGACGAAACACATGGGATACTAACAGGTCCGCAGTCTCCCTGGAGGAGCTTGGAGAAAGGAATGAAGTGAGCCATTTTGGAAAACCTGTCAATAATGGAGAGGATTACGGAGTTACCATTAGATGGGGGAAGGCCAGTGACGAAGTCCAAGACTATGTGTGACCAAAGGTGTCTGGGTATGGGAAGAGGGCGAAGCAGACCGGACGTGGGTTTAGTGGAGGTTTTGTTCCGGGCACAAACCGGACAGGCTCAGACAAACTCCCGGACATCTCTCCATGGTGGGCCACCAAAAGTGCCGATGCAGGAAAGCGAGGGTCCGGTTCATACCAGGGTGACAGGTGAGGCAGGTAGAATGGCCCCACTGAAGAACATCAGCACAAACACAATCTGGAACAAACAGAGCATTACTAGGACCGTTACTCGGGTCAGGCTGGTTCTGCTGATCCTGGCGGATACGGGTCTCAATCTCTCAGGTGACAGCGGAAACGATGCTGGTGGATGCACAATGGCTTCTGGCTCGGTACCCGTGTTGTCAGTGGTGAACTGGCGAGAGACGGCATCAGGCTTGGTATTCTTCGAACCGTGGCGATAAGTAAGTGAAATTGAATCTACCAAAGAACAAGTCCCACCTGGCTTGCCGGGAGTTCAGATGTTTGGAGGTCTGGATGTAGGACAGGTTTTTATGGTCAGTCCACATTATGAAGGAGGTTATAGAGCCCTCCACCAGTGACGCAATTCCGCCACAGCCAGCTTAACTGCCAGGAGTTCCCGCATTCTGATGTCAAAATTCCTCTGCAGATGAGAGCTTACGGGAAAAGAATGCACATGGGTGGACTTTCTGATCAGAGGGGGAACGCTGAGTCAGAACAGCACCTACCCGGTGTCAGAGGCGTCCACCTCCATGATGAACTGGAGTTCTGGGTTGGGCTGAGTAAGGACCGGAGCGGAGGTGAAGCGACGCTTGAGTTCCATGAATGCTGCCTCTGCCTCAGGAGTCCAGTGGAACGGAGTGGAGGTGGAGGTGAGAGGTGCAGCCAGACAGCTGTAGTTGCAGATGAAACGTTAAAAAAATTGAAAACCCCCAAAAAACGCTGTAGCTGCTGCAGGTTTGAGGGCGCAGGCCACTCTGACTGCCATGACCTTGGCGGAGTCCATACGTAACTGTCCCTGGGTAATAATATAATGCAGGAAAGACACTGACAGCATGGAACTCACATTTTTCAGCTTTAACAAAAAGCAAATTATCCAACAGCCGTTGAAGAACTTGTTGCTGGTGAGCCTCAAGGTCCTTGGAAAAAAATCAGGATGTCATAGACAAAAACAAAGCGTCCAATCACATATCTCAGCATGTCATTGACTAGATCCTGGAAAACAGCAGGGGTGTTAGTAAGAACAAAAGGCATGACCAAATACAAAGCGGCTAAGTGGTGTGTTGAATGCAGTCATCCACTCGTCCCCCTTTGTTATGTGGACAAGGTGGTAGACATTCCGGAGGTCGAGTTTGGTAAATATTGTGGCACCATAGAGGGGGGAAAAAGCATAGCTGATGAGTGGCAAGGGGTACTTGTTCTTAATAGTGAAATTATTCAGCCCACGGAAGTCTATGCACGGCCTCAGTGACCAATCCTTCTTCTTCACAAAGAAATACCCAGCACCCACCGAAGATGGCTTGATAAGTCCTGCAGCCAGAGAATCCTGGATGTGCCTCTCCATAGCTTCTTGCTCAGGATGAGAGCAGTTACAATTGTAAACAACCGGCTACTGGGGAGAGGAGCTCCAGGCTGGAGGTCAATGGTGCATCGTATGGCCGATGAGGCGGCAGCGACAGGGCGTGGTGTTTGCTGAACACAGGAGCTAGATTGTAATACTCAGGAGGAACTGATGACAGGTCCGGAGGTTCTGGAATGGAATGAACTGGGGCACAGACAAGGCAGGGGAAAGGGCAGAATGTAAACCATTAGAGTGACAAAATTAACTCCAAGTGGTTGGTTACCTTTCCAGTGGTCCAGTCAATCTGTGGGTTGTGTAGCTTTATCCAAGGATGGCCAAGAACCAGGGGAGAGTAAGGACAGTTGATTATGTGGAAACTGATCTTTTCCTGGTGATTTCCAGAGAGACGCAGGATGACAGGGACGGTTCTCTCACAGACACCGGCGAGGAGCTGTCCATTGAGAGCGTTGGCATCGAGGGGTGAATCGAGTGGGACAGTGTACAGGCCCAACTGGGTAACGACACCTCGGTCCAGGAAGCTCTTGTCGGCGCCTGAATCAATGAGAGCAAACAGAGGAAAAGCCTGGCTCTACCACACAAGGTTCAACAGTATATCCCCCATTACTGCCGAGCCCCCTCTTTTGCTGGACGCAGGGAACAAGTGGAGACAAAGTGACCAACCAGGCCACAGTATAGGCAGCTCCTAGCGCCGATTCATCGTTGCCTCTCCTCTGGAGAGAGACGGCCTGGCCGAGCTGCATGGGTTCAGGATCTGGACGAGCCTGGGGATGGGATGCAGTCTGAGAAGGAGGACAAGGCACTGAAGCAGATGTTATGGGACATGCAACCTTGCATACCCTCTCTCTCCGACGCTCACGGTTGTCGATGCGGATAGCGAGAGAGATGAGTTCATCAAGTCCATCAGGCTCATCCCTGAACAGCATCTCGTCCTTGAGGGTCTCAGTGAGCGCGTTCCGGAATGCTCTCTGAAGGGCCTCCTCATTCCAGCCGCTCTCAGCGGTGAGGGTGCGAAACTCACATGCCATCTCAGCAACACTATGGGGGCCTTGACGGAGGGACAGGAGTCATTTAACGGCATCCTTACCGCAGACCGGGTGGTCGAAGACTTTCTTCATCTCCTCCGTGAATCTGGAGTAGGAGAAGCAGATGAGGGACTGTCTTTCCCACTCCGCCGTGGCCCAGGAAAGCGCTGCTCCACAGAGGCAGCCAATCAGAAAGGAAATCCTGGCTCATTCGCTAGCATAAGAGTAGGGCTGTTGCTCAAATACTAGTGAACGTTGTACCAAAAAGGCTGTGCAAGCTCCGAGGTTGCCATCGAACCTCTCGGGAGTCGGAACAAACAGCTCCCGGAGCAGAGGAGAATGATTTGGGACTGGTTGTGAGCTTTGGGCGAAGGGTCGGCCCTGTAGGTCAGACAGGCTCTGAAAACTCCTTGATGTGTTCCAGAAGGGTCTTCAGGGCTTGTTCATGTTGCTCGAGCAGGGTGCATTGGCCGACAAAGGTTTGGTGGAGAGTAGCAGAGTCTGCTGGGTTCATATCTTTGGGCCAGATCGTACTGTTATGCGGAGTGGAACAGGGGAACCCAAGAGCAGACTCAGATGAGGAGACTAGGATGAAGTAACTTATTGACACACAGGGGGGAACTGGAGTGCAGGTCAAGGGAAGCTCGGGTGGGAAACAGGTGCGGAGGCCGAGGCTGGAGCGAGAGAGGTTGAGACAAGGAAAGCAGGTCCGGAGGGGAATCCAAGGGAGTAGTATAGTGGGGAATCCAGGAGTGAGGCCTAAGAGAGTTTTATAAATAAGCATCAACCAGTGTTGACTCACGTTCATGCTCTACCACATGCGTAGAGTACAACTTTTCCTCAAACAGGAAGTGGCGCAGGTCCTAATCCAGACATTCGTCATATCCCGTCTGGACTGCTGCAACTCTTTGTTTGTTGGGCTCCCCGCTTGTGCCATCAAACCACTGAAACATTCAGAACGCCGCAGCCTGTCTGGTGTTCAACCTTCAAAATTCCCCGCTCCTCCATACACTCCACTGGCTTCCAGTCATAAAATCACATCTACTACAAGACCATGGCGCTTGCATATGGAGCAGCAAGAGGAACTGCCCCTCCCTACCTTCAGGCTATAAACCCTACATCCCATCATGAGCTCTCCGTTCTGCCACCTCTGGTCTCTTGGCCATCCCACCCCTCCCGCTCAGCCCAGTCAAAGCTCACTCCAATGGTGAAACCAACCTCCCCCTGATGCTAGGACAGCAGAGTCCTTCTAAAATGTCTGAAACCCTACATTTTCAAAGAGTATCTTAAATAAGACCTGTCTTATTCCCCTTAGCAAAACAATTTATAAGAACTTCGGATAAAATACAAAAAAAAATGTTTTTTTTATTGAATATTGAAATGGAATTGACCCCAAGCCTGTAGATCACTACTGGAAAAGACGCCCCACTTTTGAAGGCAGATCTCAATCTAACTTCCTAATTTATAAACATAGACAATCAAAGAGAAAGTGTAGACAAGACACACCTGGCCTATATGCTGCTGGTAAAATGTAGTGGGATATTTCCCAGAGGTGAGTTGAAACGGGATCGAAAAGGATAATGGGAGTTGGACATTAAACTGTGTTGACGCTCACAGTGAATCACTCAAAAAGCATTAACGATACAAAAACCGTGAATCAACACACCTGCTGTTTCCAGTATTTGTCCACAATAATTGAAGTCCTTCAGGTTGGTTTACTTTTCACTATCCAGCAAGCAAAGTATCACGTGTGTGTGTGCTTAGTGTTAGTGCGCAGAACATGATGGACCACAAATGCACACACACATGCACGCACACACACACACGGACATACACAATCACACACACACTGGTGACGCTCGTTGAGTTTGGTACAGCTCTGGAGTTATCCTCTCCGGTGTTGGAGAAGGTTGCCCAGCAACAGTGAATTTGTTCTGGCATGGTTTCTCCCCTCACAGTTTGGGCTCCCAGCATCATCTATACATATCTATCCATATCCTCCTCTGATCTATCCATCCCTATCCTGTTCTGAACCACAAGGGCTCAATACAACACAGCAGGGGCATCGAGCAGCAGAGGAGGAACCTATGAATTCCAATAGGATCAATACAGTTAGTTCTGTCGTATCAATATGTTAGTTCTATGTCTAAAAACGTGCAAAAATGAATACAAAAATGAAAATAGGTGGATTGGGAGAAAGAGAGAATTGAGGAACGGGAATGTGAGAGAGAAATGAATGTGGGAGAGAAAGGAATGTGGAAGAGAAAGAGGAGGAGAAATAAAAGACAGAGAGTGGGTCAGAGAGAGTCAGAGCGAGGAAGAAAGAGTCAGAGAGAGATAGAGAGTGAGTGAGAGGGTGAGAGATTCAGGCTGCTGAGATTATTTTATTAACGTAATCTGTCTGCCAGACTTGTCCTCAGATCCCCAAAGTCTCCTGTCCTCCAGGAAGAGAGTGTGTGAGAGAGAGAGAGAGAGAGAGAGAGAGAGAGAGAGAGAGAGAGAGAGAGAGAGAGAGAGAGAGAGAGAGAGAGAGAGAGAGAGAGAGAGAGGAGAGAGACAGTGAGAGCAAAGGAGAGAGACAGTGAGAGCAAATGAGAGAGAGACTGAGAGGGAAGGAGAGAGGGCAAAGAGAGCGAGGTCAAATTAAGGAAAGAACGAATGAACAAGGGAAGGGGGTCACCTTGATGTGTCCGCTCTGACACAGTGACAATGCTGGAGAGACCCACTCATCACACAGGTAATTAACCACAACAGAAGGGGCTCCACGGATGCTGCCAACACCCCCATCAACACCCACACAACTAGGCCACACACGGCGAGTAGGAGGGGTCTTGGTGGAGGGAGGAGTGGAGGGTGGAGAGTGGAGGGGGTGTCAAGGTACTTCTGTACATTTCTACCCGTGTTAAAGACGTTTTTTCTGTTTCATAAGAGATTAAAATATACCACGGCAGGAGGTCCGCAGCACTGCTGGTTTTCATCAGTCCTCTCCTCCTCGCTCAGGGACTGTGATTCAATATAACTCAATCAGCTACCAATGACAAATGAAAATCTGGGACTTGATGAAGGCCCATATTTGAAAACCCACCATAGCCATTTGAGAGTGAAACTGCTTATTCCATAGCCTTTCTAATGCTCCACACAAATGACAGATCCACCCCTCCTCCCTGGTGGTCCTAATGTATCATCATTAATGCTGTGATCCTCGATCTGTGTCTCTGATTTTAGGAGCAAATGTCATCACTCCAGACTGGATCCTGCCCACCGGCGTTTCTACTACTACATCAATAATCTACAGTACTACACCATCATATTACAGACATATCAGTACTGTCCCTTATTCGGGTTAGGAAATGGAGAAAGAGTGAGATAGGAAGAGGAAAACTAAAACTAAATATAGAGGGATAAAAAGAGAGAGAGAGGGAGGAGATGTGAGGTGGGGTAGAGATAGAAATATAAGGCTTTAAAAGGAAATTGAGTCCATCAAGCATTTTTGTGCAACAAATCTCCCCTCAATCTAATGTACAGTCCAGGGTGGCAGGAATAGTGTCAGTGCAGCATGCAAGAGGATCTCGTTTAATACCATTGAGATGATGGATACACAGAGGCAGGCAAAAAGGGAAAAACTGTCTATTAAGCATTTCTGGGGCTGAAGAAATAGGAATTTCTAGTGTTGTAAATGAAAAGGTACGGAGAACAGTGGCTGTAGATTAGCTCAACATCCATAAGGATATGGTAATAACCACTGAGCTGATGAACACAGGAGTACTGGAGATGATTAATGTGCTAGATGTCTGCAAGTAACATCTAAATCACTATGAGGGAAACCTTCAGCCTGCACACACACATGCATGGGAGGAGAGCACACACACACACACACAAACACATGCATACATGCACGCGTGCATATACACAAATATGACGCACGCACCAGTGCGGTTGTACTCGAGACCAGCTATTGGTACATGTGTACTCGATCTCAGACAGTGAGGACTCATCATTTCTTCCCTGAGAGCAGCAGAGAAAAAAAAGTCATAATTATCAGCTTCCATTCAGTCAGCGCATATAACCGCTTCGCCACAAATATATACACTCCTTTCTTGAAACATTAATATCTTAACAGCCTTCAGAATCTATTATAGACATGTTTGCGCAGTGGCGCATTTATAGGCCTTCCGTGTGTGACAGGTTCGTGATTCTAAAAGGATCACTCACGTAGGAGAGTGCACTTTTTAAAACACGAAGGGCCAGTGGTGTAGCGGAGGGTACACGCAGGTATAAACCATATACACACTTTTTTTGTTAATGGGCATTGCTTATACTCACTTCTTAATTCCTACGGATGTGTATCAAAGTAGTGTAGTGGAGGTATACAATTTATCAATGATGTGTTACAATAGAGAAATCATGCAAAAAGTAGCCTACATAATTGCAAAGCACGTGAAACACATAGCCGAGCTTCAGCGTAATATAATCTGCAGGGCAGCAAGAATGTGCAGCTCTCAACTGGTTTTGGTATGGAGCATCTCACAGAAGAATACATCGGTAGCTGCCAAGGTAGGAAAGACGTTTAAATGTATGATATCTACCAGTAAATGCTAACATAGGTAACAATAAATATGCAAACCAGGTATTGAAAAAGGTTAGTCCGAAGTGTTGGGGAGCGAGACCCTGACAGGCCCACACAATCAGATTGATGTGGTTTATGCATCGTTGTGGACTTAAACCATCACATTTGAGTCTTTTTCTATTACAAAAATAATGATTTTGAGAGTGAAGATGTGAAAAATCTATAGGAAAAGTGGATTTTTCACACAAAGTGCATTTCCTTCACTGGGATGGCTAACAACAGCATGCGCTGTAGCAGGTGTTATCAAAGAGGATGTTGTTAATCATTTGTTAGCTTCTCCCTTTTCAAGAATAACTTTGAACAAGAAGCTACATTTCAAATGATCATCATCTGGTGAGTGGAACTGTGTGTTGTACTGCAGTGCAATAAAAAAGACTGTTCCACTCACCAAATGAGAATCACTTGAAACGTTAGCAAACAACATCCTCTTTGGTAACACCTGCTGCAGCCCCTGCAAACTAGCCAACAGCAAAAGCTAGCTAGCTAGACCATGTGAAATATCCTGCTCATTATTGCGCAGTGACCTGTTGACCTTCAAGAAGGCACAAGTTTCCATACATTTTGGTAAAAACGGTCCCACTCATTAAGTAAAAATGTGATTGGTTTATTCCACTGTCTCTCCAAAATGTTGCCCTAATACAGTTGAATGGCATATGCCTTTATCTAGCTTCTAATGTAATGATTTATATTCACAGAGACCAGCAACGAAAATCCAGATTAGATATTTTTTTCTGTTGTGTTAACCCTTTCCTTTCTAACAAAAACGGAAGAGAATTAAATCAGAAAACCCCCTCCGGTCTTGGTCTTGACTCGGACTCGATTTTCTCTAGTCTTGGACTTGAATCGGTCTCGCTTTAGGTGGTCTAGAACACAACAATGACACACACACACACACACACACACACACACACACACACACACACACACACACACACACACACACACACACACACACACACACACACACACACACACACACACACACACACACACACACACACACACACACACACACACACACACACACAATCATTGATCAACCTGATATATGTTACTGATATATCCTACTGTTTTTGAGGTAGAGCCTACTGTGCCCTGGTCTTGTCTCAGCAGGACTGTTGTGAGAACATTTAACAATTTAACATGAGGTTACTGGCGACTAGGGTCGTACGATACAGTACAGGCCAATGGCACAGACAAAATCTACATTTAAAACAATCACATCGCAATAGATGCTGTCTTGGATTATATGTCTCTCAGTGAAACAAATGAACAAATAAACAGTAATGCTGTGGCCTAGATCAATGTTTCCGTGTGTGACCTGCCTGGCCTCAGTGGTCCTCCTCCATGTCTGTCCTGAGAGGCATGGATCTGAGAAAGTAGTGATAGCTCTGTTAGCTGATAACCATGCTGCTGCAGAGAATAATCCCCACTGAGCTATTGACACAGAGCTCTCTGTGGTGGGCTGGGAGTGCTCTGGAGGACAGGAGGGGAGAGGAAAGAGGTCAGCAGGGGAGAGTGGGAGGGCAGTAGGGGAGAGGAAAGAGATCAGCAGGGGAGAGTGGGAGGACAGGAGGGGAGAGGAAAGAGATCAGCAGGGGGGAGTGGGAGGACAGGAGGGGAGAGGAGAGTGGGAGGACAGGAGGGGAAACAGGGATGTAAGAAGGGGAGAGTGGAGGCAAGGAAGGGAGAGGGGGAGGCAAAAAAGGAGGTCCAGGCGGATATTGAGGGTCTGGAATGAAGATATTTGAGGCCAAAAGACAGAAATCCTAGCAGGGACCCAGTTTCCCGAATAACCAATTTGAAGGTTTGTTAGTCTCATGATAGAGATGGATTGTGGGAGGACAAACAGTGTATCTGTTACTAAGCTGAACTACAGTGATTGCAGTATCACAGCTACATTTACTTTAGAGGCATTTTGTAAGTGAATAAAGTTATAAATATGGATGTAGAGAGAGAGAGAGAGAGAGAGAGAGAGAGAGAGAGAGAGAGAGAGAGAGAGAGAGAGAGAGAGAGAGAGAGAGAGCATTTGTACCTGCGCTGTGATTGTTTTGGGGAACAATAGATGATGCTTCTGCATGGAAATGTTTCCTGTCTTCTCACTCTTCTTCTATGGCAGATTGCCAACTGCTGTGTCTACGAAGAACTCCCTGACCAATGTCTCGGGTTGCCATGGTGATATGACTGCTTCTGTTGAGTATCTCTGAGACTGAGGGTGAGACATAATAACGGTTATTTGAGTGAGTGGGACGGTTCAATAACTAATTGTTACTTCTTTTATCCACCTTCCCTCCTGCAACTTTGATACATTTTTTCTCCATCTTACCAGAAACGAAACTATCGAAAGACTTGTATGGCTGTCAGGTGTTTGTGTGGGAAAAAAACTGGGAAAAGATTCTAACACATACACAACACACCAACCCTTCTTTGGGAATAATTTGTATCTGTATGCAATATTGATCTGATTGAGTCAAAATACAGTATCTCCTTGCATTGCTTCCCAGACTCCTTGCTCCGGCCAAACACTATGCCATACCCACGGACGTTAGTTTCTTCGCCGCAATGAGTCTGGATCTGAGTACCTCCCCGACCCTTCAACAATGGGTTGGGCCAGAGCCAGAACACACGTGGGTAAAGCGGCGGTCTGAAAATTCTTTATTGGCTTTGATACTCTGATTAGTTAGAGACGATCCAATCGCTTATTACTTTGTTTGGTACAAAGCCCCTCATGCTCCCCGGCACCAGAAACGACTTCAATGATGCACTCAGACTAAACTATGTAGCGAACGGCAGAGCAGCGTATTAATTTAGTGTGAGTCGTCTGGATATATACAGTATCTCCCACTGTGGATGAATTCTGTCAAGCATGGCTCTGTTTTCTATACATCAGTAAACTGTTTATCTCAAATACTCCTCATCCATGGAATACACAACACTGACAACTTTTTGTTACCTGATGCAAAGAGAGATATTTTTTAATTATCACACTTCAATAACGTACATAGATGGCGCCGGAGGGCATGGTTGCCATTTTATGGGCTCTTAACCAACCGTGCTATTTTGTTAGTTAATGTTGCTGATACCCTCTCTTATGACCGAAAAGAGCTTCTGGACATCATAACAGCGATTCCTCACCTTGAACTGGACAAATCATTTTTCTTTAATGAGTCGGATGAGAGGGATTAACTCCAGAAACCCGACAAGGCCCTCGTCCCCATCATTCGCAGGAGAAAGAGATGGAGATATCGCGAAAGGAGATCGGGGTGCCTGGCGGAGAGTGGTTAATCTGCCTTTGCCATCGGTACTATTGGCAAACGTACAATAGCTGGATAGTAAACTGGACAAACTACAAGCACCAACAGGACAACGGGACATTAAAAACTGTAATATCTTATGTTTCACCGAGTTGTGGCTGAATGACGACATGAATAACATACAGCTGGCGAGTTAAACACTGTATTGGCAGGATAGAACAGCAGACTCTGGTAAGACAAGGGGTGCTGGTCTATGTATATTTGTAAACAACAGCTGGTGCACAATATCTAAGGAAGTCTGAAGGTTTTGCTCGCCTGATGTAGAGTATCTCATGATAAGCTGTAGACCACGCTATTGACCAAGAGAGTTTTCATCTATAATCTTTGTAGTTGTCTATTTACCACCACAGACCGATGCTGGCACTTAGGCCGCACACAATGAGCTGTATACGGCCATAAGCAAATAGGAAAACGCTCATCCAGAGGTGGCGCTCCTAGTGGCCGGGGACTTTAATGCATGGAAACTTAAATCCGGTTTAACTCATTTCTACCAGCATGTTAAATGTGCAACCAGAAGCAAAAAAACTCTAGACCATCTTTAACCCACACACAGAGACACGTACAAAGTGAAAATCAATCCCATAACAACAGCAAAGGACCATGTGAAGATGCTGGAGACAGGTAACAGGTACAAAATGATCTATATCCACAGTAAAACTAGTCCTATATCGACATAGCAACATCTCAAGACATCAGTCAGAAAGTTGAAGCTTGGTCGCAAATGGGTCTTCCAAATGAACAATGGCATCAAGCATACTTCCAAAGTTGTGGCAAAATGGCTTAAGGACAACAAAGTCAAGGTATTGGAGTGGCCATCACAAAGCACAGACCTTAATAACTTCTTACGGCTGAAATCGATTTGACAACAGCCAGTGAAAGTGCAGGACGCCAAATTCAAACAACAGAAATCTCATAATTAAAATTCCTCAAACATACAAGAATTTTACACCATTTTAAAGATGAACTTGTTGTTAATCCCACCAGTGTCTGATTTCAAAAAGGCTTTACGACGAAAACATACCATGCGATTACGTTAGGTCAGTGCCTAGTCATATAAAAACACAGCCATTTTTCCAGCCAAAGAGAGGAGTCACTGTCACGGCTTCTAGGAGTAGTGGGTGGAGGAGTCATGCACAGAGAGCAGGGTTAGTAATAACGTGGGTCTTTATTCCAGGAACAGAGTAACGGTCACGCCAAACACAAGGGCACATAAAATACCAAGTCCAAACAAACAGGACGAAACGGTTCGGAAAAAGGAACCCACAATAATCCACACACATGAAAAGAAAAACAAGGGCTCCAACCGCCGAGCGCCGCCCGAACAGGAAGAGGAACCATCTTCGGCGGGATTCGTGACAGTCACAAAAAGCATAAATAGAGATAAAATTAATCCCTAACCATTGATGATCTTCATCAGATGGCACTCATAGGACTTCATGTTACACAATATAGGTATGTTTTGTTCGATAAAGTTCATATCTATATCCAAAAATCTCAGTTAACATTGGCGAGTTATGTTTTGCTTCAAAAACATTCTGTGATTTTGCAGAGAGCCACATCAATTTACAGAACTACTCATCATAAATGTTGATGAAAATAGAACTGTTGTGCATGGAATTAAATATATACTTCTCCTTAATGCAACCGCTGTGTCAGATTTCAAAAAAGCTTTACAGCGAAAGCACACCATGGAATAATCTGAGTACAGCGCTCAGAGACCAAAACAAGCCATACAGATACCCGCCATGTTGTGGAGTCAACAGAAGTCAGAAATAGCATTATAAATATTCCCTTACCTTTGATGATCTTCATCGGAATGAACTCCCAGGAATCCCAGTTCCACAATAAATGTTTGTTTTGTTCGATAAAGTCCATAATTTATGTCCAAATACCTCCTTTTTGTTCGCGCATTTAGTTCACAAATCCAAATTCACAAGGCGCGAGAACTAGGTGCAGACGGAAAGTAAAAACAGTTCCATTACAGTTCGTAGAAACATGTCAAACGATGTATAGAATCAATCTTTAGGATGTTTTTATCATAAATCTTCAATAATGTTCCAACCGGACAATTGCTTTGTCTTTAGAAATTAAAGGGAACGCAGCTCGCTCTCACAGCCACGCGCATTACTTAGCTCATGGCATTCTGCCAGACCCATTAGTCAAACAGCTCTTATTCGCTCGCCCTCACAGTAGAAGCCTGAAACAAGGTTCTAAAGACTGTTGACATCTAGTGGAAGCCTTAGGAAGTGCAATCGGACCAAATTTACACTGTATCTTGGATAGGCAAAGACTTGAAAACCTACAAACCTCAGATTTCCCACTTCCTGGTTGGATTTTTTTCTCATGTTGTTCTTTGCCATTTGAGTTCTGTTATACTCACAGGCATCATTCAAACAGTTTTAGAAACTTCAGACTGCTTTCTATCCCAATCTACTAATAATATGCATATCCTATCTTCTGGACAGGCATTTTACTCTGGGCACCTTATTCATCCAAGCTACTCAATACTGCCCCCCAGTCATAAGAAGTTAATCCTATAGAAAGTTTGTCGGCAGAACTGAAAAAGTGTGTGCGAGTAAGGAGGCCTACAAACCTGACTCAGTTACACCAGCTCTGTCGGGAGGAATGGACCAAAATTCACACAATTTATTGTGGGAAGCTTGTGGTAGACTACCTGAAACGTTTGACCTAAGTTAAACAATTTAAAGGCAATGCTACCAAATACTAATTGAGTGTATGTAAACTTCTGACCCACTGGGAATGTGATGAAAGAAATAAAAGCTGAAATAAATCACTCTACTATTATTCTGACATTTCACATTCTTAAAATAAAGTGGTGATCCTAACTGACCTAAAACAGGGAATATTTACTTGGATTAAATGTCAGGAATTGTGAAAAACTGAGTTTAAATGTATTTGGCTAAGGTGTATGTAAACTTCTGACACAACTGTATATGTGTGTATGTGTGCATGCATGCATGCACATGTGCATGTGTGTGTGTCCCTAAAATGCTGACGGTTACTTCCTGTCATAGTTTTACATGCAGTTAGATATTATGATTGTCTGCACATGCGCATGCATGCACACATATACAGATATACAGTTGTGTCAGAAGTTTACATACGCCTTAGCCAAATACATTTAAACTCAGTTTCTCACAGGTTGTTTTCAGGTTGAACACTCTCAAGGGGGAAGCTGATATCTGTTGTGAGATGTGTTAATGTCCCATGAAATTACTCTGGTTCTGTCCTGATAAATGTCTCCTCTACAGGGATAGGTTTTTAAGGGTGGAGAAGGACACACTTAGTCGATTTATCTTTCTTTAGTTGGAAAAATCGCAGTTGTTCTAGTTCCCTGCGCAGGGAAAACACTGGTCACTCTCTGAAACACACTCCCACAGTTAAATGAACCTTGCACTCATCAACATTACATTCAGCTTAAAGTAGAACTGACAGCGTTTTAACTATGCAGATATGAAACAAACAGACAATCATAATATCAGTCAAAATGTAAAATTCCCAGTTTATGTTACAAAAAACACTTTATAAGAGGCTTTAAAAATAGGTTATACTCAACTCAGAGTTCCATGACATTGAGTAAGGTATAATTCTCCAATAAATGTCTTGGTATTCCAACAAATACTGTTTTCAGGTTTTAAACCACAGCTGGCCTGGTACATGGTTTGATTCCTCCAGCCATCCGTTTCAGTTTCAATTACTCAATATTTTGGACAAAACAGAAGAATGTAAATAAGGCTGGGAATGTCAATACAATGAAACTAGAAATAATCACAAGTCAGTCATATCATAGCTAATAGGCTATCTTATCTATTAATGTAGCTATTCCTTAACCAAGCTAAAAACACAGAGCCTAATGTTAGCTAGCTAGCTATCTGCTGGGAGGATGTTGTGTTAGTAGATGAGTGGTCAACTTTTTCTGTGGCTACAGCTTGAGATGCAGGTGTCATTTGGTTAGCCGGCAAGAAATGTGAATCACTTTGCTCAGACTGGTCTCACAGACTATTTGTATATACAAATAAATATAGTTCCTATGAATGTATGAAAATGTACCAAATGTGTCATATTCTTCTTGGCGGTGTGTATGAAAATATTTTAATAAGAGTTCATGTTCCTAAAACGTTGTCAGTTCAACAGCTTTAATTAGCGAGTAATGATGCAATGTTAAGCCTCCTGCTTCTGGCTGTGAGTCTGTGAATGGGAATGCATGCTTTTTTAAGATGTGGGATAGTATTGTATTGTGTCATTATGTTACCATCTAGTAAATGTCTTTATACAGTATATTCAAACACAGGACCACCTTTCAGGGCTTGAGGTTACAGCTTGTGATTCCTAGATTTTGAAAGCTGTGAGTAAGACTGTAGCTGTTGAAGGACTGTTTAGATTAAAATTGTCAAGGCAAATCACCTGTGAAGCTTTGTCCTCTTTTGAGACTGACTTGTGACACAATACAAAACCGGATAAAGTTTGTTCCTTTACCACACAGGACAGATATGACAGGAACCTATGGCTTCTGAAACACAACCTCTGAGAAAAACAACTTCTGAGGACATTTACATCTCAACATACTGTACCACGGAAATGCCAGGAAACCAAATGACAGTTGCAACCGACTCCCCGACACAAATCAAGAAATGTCAACATAGTCTTGCCAAGCAGCGCAACAAAAGCTTTGCTGTGGGTGTGTCTGTCTGTGTGACAAACAGTCACTGGAAACGCTAGCTTTGTGTGTGAACCCACTCACAAACAGTCACTGGAAACGCTAGCTTTGTGTGTGAACCCACTCACAAACAGTCACTGGAAACGCTAGCTTTGTGTGTGAACCCACTCACAAACAGTCACTGGAAACGCTAGCTTTGTGTGTGAACCCACTCACAAACAGTCACTGGAAACGCTAGCTTTGTTTGTGAACCCACTCACAAACAGTCACTGGAAACGCTAGCTTTGTGTGTGAACCCACTCACAAACAGTCACTGGAAACGTTAGCTTTGTGTGTGAACACACTCACAAACAGTCACTGGTAAGAGCCTTTACATTCCAATGGCCTTAAAAAGCATCCACATCTACATTAAAACAATTCTAATCAGCTGTGTTTGGGGAATATTAGACATCCAATCCCACCCTGCAGCCTGGTACCCAGGCTACCCTGATCAGTGTGTAAAAATATTGCTTGGCACGGGGTGGTAAGATATCTCACAGCAGAACTAAGGCTGTATGGAAATGTGTGTTCTTTGACCTGACTTAAAGCGGTTCCCTATTGAGTTGCTGGCAATGATAGCAGCCATGTTGGACCTAACATGTCTGTTGTGTTGATGAAAGCAGGTTTGTGGCCTTGATGAATGAAGTCATTCGGAGAGGCCAAAGTAACACACCCTACGCTACCTTGGTGGATCTGACTGTACACAGAAGAACTGGGTTGGGTACTCTGTCTTTTTCTTTCTGTGCTATTTTCTAATGCACACACACACAAACACATGCGCACATACACATTTTATTAGCCAGTCAGCTGGTGCCTACAGAGAGGAGCAGGAGAGAAAGGATCCGTATGAAACAGAGTAGCAACCCTAATACACAAAAACAAAATATGGCATTATGAACAATTAGGGAAAGACAAAACAGTTTTGCTGCTCTACTTCAAAAGCCCCAGCCTCCAGATACTTGAAACTGCCTCTGCTGCCTGGGGAGATATGCTGCTCGAAATCTGGCTTTGCTACCAACCAAAAAGTTGGGGAAAAAATCCCATAGAAATGTAGTTTTCTTTTGAAAGGAAAAACGTGAAGAGTTTCTCAGCATGGTCTCTGTCTAGCAGTGACACAATGCACCCAGCACTCAGTTCTAACTGCATGTAAACTATGACAGGAAGTAACCGTCAGCATTTTAGGGACTATCTCTCTGCACCACAGCTCTCAGCTTGGGAGAGGGGCACATTTTTAATACATCACTTTGGCAGCTCAAATTGCTTTAAAAAGATGGGGTTCACACTATCTATAACTGTCCTTCTTTATCACACACAGCACACACACACACACCCATCACACACACATCCACAGACCCACACACAAATATGCAGGTGTTAACACACACAAACCTAAATGTTGTATCACAGAAGGTCATTGCATGGCTGGAAAACAAAGAGCTGAAAAAAGGTATAAGAGTTTGTGGAATGTGTGTTAGGGCCGCCCTGTTATTCCCCACTGCTCTCTTGCTGTGGTTTAACCCTCCTACTATACATGGGTTTCGCCATTCCCCTCTTTTCTGACCAAACCAGATCAGATTTAAAAAAAAAATCCAAGATGGCATAGCAGTCGGATGTCTTGTCGTGTCGTGTCCCTTGTATATATCGTTTTTTAAATTTTTGTAAATTTTTGTACATTTTTAACATATTTTTCTTTGCAGATCTTTTAAAACATTTTGCTAAACCTCAACTTCTAAATACTCTCCTGCAACCCACCTCACCCAATGTAGCTATTTTTTTCTAAAGTATTTATATCTACTTTGGATCCGGAACCCCTCAACAGAAGCTAGCCAGCTAGCTACCAGCTATCAGTCAGCAAACCATTGCTAGCGGTCTTCAGCTTACCGGTCATCAGCTAACCTTTAGCTCGGAAAGCTCTCGCCAGTTCGAACAACGCGACTCTACCCAGAGCATAACGGACCTATTATTTTTTATCCCCGGATTCCCACCGCAAACGGAACATTTTCAGCTGGATTCATCACAACTAGCTATCTAGCTAACCGCAACCCCGGATGATTACTCCTGGCTAGCGTTTCCACCCACTTAGCTTGAATCTAGCCCGGCCAGAGCTCCTGTGCTACCACCGAAGCATACTCCTGGGCTACAATATCCGGACCCACGACCGGTCTATCGATGTCACCGCATGAAGTGGAATAAACAGACTCGCCCCATCGCGACGTCCACCAAAGGCTAACTTTCTAGCCCTTGCTATCTCCTTGCTTGCTAATTCGGCCTGCTAACTGCTAGCTTGTTTAGCCCCGGTCCGCTAACTGCTACCTTGTTTAACCCTGGCCTACTAACTGTTAGCTTGTTAGCACAGGCCTGCTAACCGTCTGAATCACCGCGTCCCAAACACTCACTGGACCCATATTTACTTTCTATCTCTTTTCGATTTTTAATTTGTTTATACCTTCCGGTAACCTGCCTCATCCAATGTGATACGGAATCGCTATTATTTTTAAAACACGCTCAATAACCTCCAGAAGCTAACCAGCTAACTAGCTACAAGCTATTTAGTCATTGTTAGCCACTGCTAACGGCTTTTACCTTTTGCACAGCCAGAAAGTTTTTTTTTAACCTGGATAACACTCGCCAGTCCAGCTTCCCTGCCCCATCCACCGCTGCCCCCCTGGACACTGATCACTTGGCTACATAGCTGATGCATGCTGGACTGTCCATTTAATCACGGTACTCCATTCTGCTTGTTTATGTTTTATCTGTCGGCCCCAGCCGCACTCAGGCTCTGTGTGTAGTTAATCCGACCCTCCCTGCCTAGTCAACGCCATTTTACCTGCTGTTGTTGTGCTAGCTGATTAGCTGTTGTTGTCTCACCTACTGTTTTAGCTACTGTTTTAGCTAGCTCTCCCAATTCAACACCTGTGATTACTGTATGCCTCGCTGTGTGTCTCTCTCAAATGTCAATATGCCTTGTATACTGTTGTTCAGGTTAGTTATCATTGTTTTAGTTTACAATGGAGCCCCTAGTTCCACTCTTCATACCCCTGATACCTCCTTTGTCCCACCTCCCACACATGCGGTGATCTCACCCATTACAACCAGCATGTCCAGAGATACAACCTCTCTCATCATCACCCAGTGCCTGGGCTTACCTCCGCTGTACCCGCACCCCACCATACCCCTGTCTGCACATTATGCCCTGAATATATTCTACCATGTCCAGAAATCTGCTCCTTTTATTCTCTGTCCCCAACGCTCTAGGCGACCAGTTTTAATAGCCTTTAGCCGCACCCTCATACTACTCCTCCTCTGTCCGCGGGTGATGTGGAGGTAAACCCAGGCCCTGCATGTGCCCAGGCACCCTCATTTGTTGACTTCTGTGATCGAAAAAGCCTTGGTTTCATGCATGTCAACATCAGAAGCTTCCTCCCTAAGTTTGTTTTACTCACTGCTTTAGCACACTCTGCTAACCCTGATGTCCTTGCCGTGTCTGAATCCTGGCTCAGGAAGGCCACCAAAAATTCTGAGATTTCCATACCCAACTATAAAATCTTCCGTCAAGATAGAACTGCCAAAGGGGGAGGAGTTGCAGTCTACTGCAGAGATAGCCTGCAAAGTAATGTCATACCCAAACAGTTCGAACTACTAATTTTGAAAATTACTCTCTCCAGAAATAAGTCTCTCACTGTTGCCGCCTGCTTACCGACCCCCCTCAGCACTCAGCTGTGCCCTGGACAGCATTTGTGAATTAATCGCCCCCCATCTAGCTTCAGAGTTTGTTCTGTTAGGTGACCTAAACTGGGATATGCTTAACACCCCGGCAGTCCTACATTCTAAGCTAGATGCCCTCAATCTCACACAAATCATCAAGGAACCCACCAGGTACAACCCTAAATCTGTAAACAAGGGCACCATCATAGACGTCATCCTGACCAACTGGCCCTCCAAATACACCTCCGCTGTCTTCAACCAGGATCTCAGCGATCACTGCCTCATTGCCTGTATCCGCTACGGAGCTGCAGTCAAACGACCACCCCTCATCACTGTCAAACGCTCCCTAAAACGCTTCTGTGAGCAGGCCTTTCTAATCGACCTGGCCCGGGTATCCTGGAAGGACATTGACCTCATCCCGTCAGTTGAGGATGCCTAGTCATTCTTTAAAAGTCACTTCCTCACCATTTTAGATAAGCATGCTCCGTTCAAAAAATGCAGAACTAAGAACAGATATAGCCCTTAGTTAACTCCAGACCTGACTGCCCTCGACCAGCACAAAAACATCCTGTGGCGGACTGCAATAGCATCGAATAATCCCAGCGATATGCAACTGTTCAGGGAAGTCAGGAACCAATACACACAGTCAGTCAGGAAAGCTAAGGCCAGCTTCTTCGGTTTTTCGGATGACTGCCTTGCCTGGTTCACCAATTACTTTGCAGACAGAGTTCAGTGTGTCAAATCAGAGGGCATGCTGTCCGGTCCTCTGGCAGTCTCTATGGGGGTGCCACAGGGTTCAATCCTTGGGCCGACTCTTTTTTCAGTATATATCAATGATGTTGCTCTTGCTGCGGGCGATTCCCTGATCCACCTCTACGCAGATGACACCATTCTATATACTTCCGGCCCGTCCTTGGACACTGTGCTATCTAACCTCCAAACGAGCTTCAATGCCATACAACACTCTTTCCGTGGCCTCCAACTGCTCTTAAACGCTAGTAAAACCAAATGCATGCTTTTCAACCGTTCGCTGCCTGCACCCGCACGCCTGACCAGCATCACCACCCTGGATGGTTCCAACCTTGAATATGTGGACATCTATAAGTACCTAGGTGTCTGGCTAGACTGTAAACTCTCCTTCAGACTCATATCAAACATCTCCAATCGAAAATCAAATCAAGAGTCGGCTTTCTATTCCGCAACAAAGCCTCCTTCACTCACGCCGCCAAACTTACCCTAGTAAAACTGACTATCCTACCGATCCTCGACTTCGGCGATGTCATCTACAAAATTGCTTCCAACACTACTCAGCAAACTGGATGCAGTTTATCACAGTGCCATCCGTTTTGTCACTAAAGCACCTTATACCACCCACCACTGCGACTTGTATGCTCTAGTCGGCTGGCCCTCGCTACATATTCATCGCCAGACCCACTGGCTCCAGGTCATCTACAAGTCCATGCTAGGTAAAGCTCTGCCTTATCTCAGTTCACTGGTCACGATGGCAACACCCATCCGTAGCACGCGCTCCAGCAGGTGTATCTCACTGATCATTCCTAAAGCCAACAACTCATTTGGCCGCCTTTCGTTCCAGTTCTCTGCTGCCCGTGACTGGAACGAATTGCGAAAATCGCTGAAGTTGGAGACTTTTATCTCCCTCACCAACTTCAAACATCTGCTATCTGAGCAGCTAACCGATCACTGCAGCTGTACATAGTCTATCGGTAAATAGCCCACACATTTTTACCTACCTCATCCCCATACTGTTTTTATTTATTTATTTACTTTTCTGCACTTTTGCACACCAATATCTCTACCTGTACATGACCATCTGATCATTTATCACTCCAGTGTTAATCTGCAAAATTGTAATTATTCGCCTACCTCATGCCTTTTGCACACAATGTATATAGACTCCCCTTTTTTTTCTACTGTGTTATTGACTTGTTAATTGTTTACTCCATGTGTAACTCTGTGTTGTCTGTTCACACTGCTATGCTTTATCTTGGCCAGGTCGCAGTTGCAAATGAGAACTTGTTCTCAACTAGCCTACCTGGTTAAATAAAGGTGAAATAAAATAAAAAAATTTAAAAAATCAGTCTGTGTAGTTTCAGACACAGACACTTGTCCTCTGGTACGAAGGCAGAAGCACGTATGTCCTGGAGACACACAGCGAGACAGTCAAAGACATTATAGAATCACTGACCATCACATACAAGTACTGTAATACAATGACCAAAGGACATGTAAAAAGCACACAGACAAAAATTCACATTATCAGTGATGTCATTTGTAACGTTCTACTCTCTAGTACACATAACCATTCTCAGGGACACACTCACACTGTGGCTTAGATAAGCTCAAAGGCTTTATGACTACTTGTGTTGTATTACAAAATGTTCTGGCTTACCAACCCGAGAGGCTTTTGTTTTCATAATGTAAAGTAGATACGTATTGTTCTGTTCTCATGGAGAGATGCGACTGGGGAATGACGGTATAAAATTGTCCCACAGCACTATAGGCCTTCAGTTAATTCAGATAGGTTTCCTATCGTCATCAAGGCCAGTTATTCATCCTGTCTATCTATCTCTCTCTCTCGCGCGCGCACGCACACACACACACCCCTAATCCATCTGCACCCTATCCAAAGATAAGGTCAAATATCTGCTGGCATTTTATATCTGATGGATGTTTGATGTATGATATCACTGTTAGGAGAGACTGTCAACCCAGTCAATGGAGGATCTAATTTCAGTTACATGGTAACATTCCAAAACGATTGGTCCATCACTTTACATTCATGATAAACTAAATCCTAAATCCATAGACGTTTGCATTTACATTTTTATCCAGAGTGACTTAAAGTTAGTACATTCATCTTAAGATAGCTAGGTTAGACAACCACATATTATGCTCACAATAAGTAAATGTTTTCCTCAATAAAGTAGCTATCAGCAAATTCGTCGCTATTAAGAAAAGACAAGTTCAAGAAGTCACTTACACATCAGGTTTGCATAGTTTGCAAGTAAGCATTCAGTACCTCTCTCCATCTATTAGTGTAGTGTAGGGCTACTTGACAAACATAGCATGAGATCCAATATTCATACTTGATCAAACATTGCCTCAACTTGGGGAATGGAAATGACATAAGAAAGAGACCCATTTACAGAGAGATAGGAGGAAGGAGACAACGAGAGAGAGAGAGAGAGAGAGAGAGAGAGAGAGAGAGAACACAAACCGACAGGACACTAGAAGGATCATGTTGGACAGTATGACACTGAGTGAGCCATTCGTCTCTTTATTGATGGTATGCTTGACTGCTTGTCCACAGTGCACAAGCCAGGGTTAAAACACGCAATACAGAGTCTGCTCACTTTACAGTACGACAAAGAGGAAAGAGGGGCACTGGGGTTTTCAGAGTACGGTACATAAATATGAGTGAGTTTATACATGCACATAGAGAGCCACTGAACAGTCCTCTGGTTATTTACAAGCTGGTGCCAGGGGGATTGGGGGGTAGAGGGGGACAAGGCAAAAAACACTGTCTTCAAGGCTTTGCATGGTCAATCCGAGATCTAGTGACTGCCTCTGCGATGCAGCCTCCGCAGAACATCAGGGCTTTCATACATCTTGTGTTTAGCGGAGCAGGGCAGAGCTATTGTGAAGGAAGTTGTCAAGAAAGTGAGTTTGTATTTATACAGGATGTACCGCCCCCACCTACCATCAACCAATCATGTCAATGTGGAGCTATACGGAGCCCTCCACATTGTTACAAAATTTGAGAGGTGCATGGAGATGTGGTAGGAAGATTGATTTGGCCTCTACGAAGCCTCTGACCACATTTTTGGATCAAGCTTAAATTAGCTTAGCCAGTACTTGTATTGTGGATATGGTTTCTATCACGTGACCAGAAGGGGCAGAGCAGGTGAGCAGTAGAAACAGGAAGTGGGAGTATATTCCTGGCCGCTGAGGGCAGAGTTGATAGAGAGGGGAGGGCGGGAGCAAGACCATACAGGAGCCAGCGACTAGCTAAATTGTCTGTAGAAACTGATTTAAGGCCAGTTGTGCATTGTTTCCCAACATGGTGATTTGGGGAGGGGAAGCTGATCTTAGATCTGTGCTAAGTAATGTCCTAATCCTTTACAGTGGCTTCCTCTCTTCAGTTACTGGACAGGTCAAAACAACATTGGCAGGAACTCCACCCAGAGGAACAAAATCCACCATATTGAATAGACTATCCAGTCAGATTAAGTGGCTTACAAAGGAGAGCAAAGAAAGAACATCATTTTTAAAAGAATGGGACACAGCAAGGGAGTAGGGTGTGTTTGGGGTGTGAGGAGTTTGGGAGGCTGATTGTGGGAGCTTCAGGTGGCCAGCCACAAGCGTTCGTTCACATCTCTTAAGTTAAAATTGAGTTATTTTAGTTAATGACACACGATAGTATACACACTGTACAATCACCACTGAGCTGCCACTGGGTCCACAGTGGTGGGGAGAGGGGGTATCTGCATGTGGGGTTCAATACGCTAACATTGAATACTGAAATAAAACACAGGGGAAACACACACACACACATACAGACAGACCGACAGGGGTTAATGGTTCACAGTCACACAATGTACAAGGAACTTCACATTTTTACAAAATAATACAGGATCCATCTAATAAATGCCTTCGGCTATAATTCTAAACATTAAATCAAAGAGTTCTGTTCTTCTTGAACTGCAGAGAACACCGAGAGAAATATAACATAACCACGCATACAATGGTGGCGGAGTTGGTGAAACAGGTGTGTATGTGTAATGTGTCTGTGTGTGTGTGTGTGTGTGTGTGTGTGTGTGTGTGTGTGTGTGTGTGTGTGTGTGTGTGTGTGTGTGAGAGAGAGAGAGAGAGAGAGAGAGAGAGTGTGCGAATGAAAGAGAGAGCAAGTCTGTGTGTAAATGAAAGTGTGTCTGGTGGAGGAAAGGTTGAAGTGGCAGCAGAGGGGTGGGGGGATCTTCCCTCCCTTCAAAGAAAATAAAAAGTGCAAAGGAAAAGTGAATTCAAGTAACTTGTGCTCTGTCCACAGGAGAGGGGTGAAAGGTGGGATGGGGGGGTCCTGTGGTTTCAGCGGAGCCGCCCTATTGACTTTCCCTGTGCTCCGTCAGGCTGAAGGGCGTGTCTGTGGGCGTTTCCCCGCGGGCGGCTCTAGAGAGAAGCTCCACCCACTTGGCCTGGACTTCTGTATCCTGGGCGCTGAACAGCAAAGCCTGCTGGGAGTGACTCAGCTGGAACGCGTGCTTAAGCTCAGACTTCTCTGTTACCGATGGCGCTGCCACGCTCACCTCAAACCCCGGAAGGGGTATGGCCCGTGCCCCGCGAGAGTCCTGAAGAGACACAACAAACATGCCAATCAGAGTCAAAAGGAAGCATAACAGTGTAGTTTTCCCCTCCTTTAATGCAGGGGGATAGATTTTATTTCATAAGGCACATGCATACAGTGCATTCGGAAAGTATTCAGACCCACATTTTATTACGTTACAGCCCTTTTCTAAAATGTATTAAATTAAATATTTTCCTCATCAATCTACACACAATACCCCATAATGACAAAGCAAAAAATATTTTTTGAAATTTTTGCAAATTTATTAAAAATAAAAAATGTAAATACATTATTTATATAAGTATTCACACCCTGCTATGAGACTCAAAATTGAGCTCAGGTGCATGCTGTTTCACTTCTACAGCTTGATTGGAGTCCACCTGTGATAAATTCAATTGATTGGACATGATTTGGAAAGGCACACACCTGTCTATATAAGGTCCTACAGTTGACAGTGCATGTCAGAGCAAAAACCAAGCCATGATGTCAAAGGAACTGTCAGTAGAGCTCCCAGACAGGATTGTGTTGAGGCACAGATCTGGGGAAGGGTACCAAAAAATGTTCTGCAGCAGTGAAGGTCCCCAAGAACACAGTGGCCCCCATCATTCTTAAATGGAAGAAGTTTATAACCACCAAGACTTCCTAGAGCTGGCTGCCCAGCCAGATTGAGCAATCAGGGGAGAAGGGCCTTGGTCAGGGAAGTGACCTACAACTCAATTGTCACTCTAACGGAGCTCCAGAGTTCCTCTGTGGAGTTGGAAGAACCTTCCAGAAGGACAACCATCTCTCCAGCACCCCACCAATCAGGTCTTTATGGTAGAGTGGCCAGACGGAAGCCACATCTCAGTAAAAAGGCACATGACAGCCCGCTTGGTGTTTGTCACCAAGCGCCTAAAGGACTCTCAAACCATGAGAAGCAAGATTCTCTGGTCTGATGAAACCAAGATTGAACTCTTTGGCCTGAATGCCAAGAGTGTCGTCTGGAGGAAACCTGGCACCATCCCTACGGTGAAGCATGGTAGGGTCAGCATCATGCTGTGGGGATGTTTTTCAGCAGCAGGGACAGGGAAACTAGTCAGGATCGAGGGGAAGATGAACGGAGCAATGAGATCCTTGATGAAAACCTGTTCCAGAGCGCTCAGGACCTCAGACTGGGGCGAAGGTTCACCTTCCAACTGGACAATGACCCTAAGCACACAGCCAAGACAACGCAGGACTTGTTTCTTGACAAGTCTCTGAATGTCCTTGAGTGGCCCAGCCAGAGCCCGGACTTGAACCGGATCAAACATCTCTGGAGAGACCTGAAAATAGCTGTGCAGAGACGCTCCCCATCCAACATGACAGAACGAGAGGATCTGCAGAGCAGAATAGGAGAAACTCCCCAAATATACGCAGTGGTGTAAGAACTACTTTAAGAACTACTTTCATGTATTTTTACTTAAGTCATTTTTTGGGGTATCTGCACTTTACTTTACTATTTATATTTTTTACAACTTTTACTTCACTACATTCCTAAAGAAAATAATGTACTTTTTACTCCATACATTTTCCCTGACACTCAAAAGTACTGTTACATTTTCTTTGGTTAGCAGGACAGAAAAATTGTCTAATTCACACAAGATAACATCGCTGGTCATCCCTACTGTCACTGATCTGGCGGACTCACCAAACACATGCTTTGTTTGTAAATTATCTCTGATTGTTGGAGCATGACCCTGGATATCAATACATTTAAAAATGAAAGAAAATGGTGCTGTCTGTCTGGTTTGCTTAATATATGTTTGTCAGTATGTTTAAGTAATTACATTTACTTTGATACATAAGTATATTTAAAACAATAATACTGTTAGATTTCTACTCAAGTAGTACTTTACTGGGTGACTTTCACTTTTACTTGAGTCATTTTCTATTAAGGTATCTTTACTTTTACTCCAGTATGACAATTGGGTACTTTTGCCACCACTGAATATAGGTTTGCCAGTCTTTTAATGTCATACCTAAGAAGACTTGAGGCTGTAATCGCTGCCAAAGGTGCTTCAACAAAGTACTGAGTAAAGGGTCTGAATATTTCATAGATTTTTTTTTATACATTTGTAAACATTTCTAAAAACCTGTTTTTGCTTTGTCATTATGGGGAATTGTGTGTAGATTGATGATGAAAAAAAACAGTTAAATTAATTTTAGATTAAGGCTGTAACGTAACAAAATGTGGAAAAAGTCAAGGTGTCTGAATACAGTACTTTCCGAATGCACTGTAAGCTTCCTCCCTTCCCCTCCTCTTTCCACAGTTTCTATCGAATCATACAAAAATGCTCATCTAACAAACATTAATCTTAATCTTTTGCCAGGGGATGTCAGCTTTCTGCCTGCCTGGGATTGTCGCAGAGAAAGGATTTTGTTGGGATTTTGGTCTGTAAAACGGAATGGGCAGAGGCTACAGTGACTGGTTTTCAGTAGCTTTTGGGGCTTTTACCAAATTGTGCCAGAAAATGCTTCACTACGCTGAGCTTTTAACACAATGCACATTAGTGACATCTACTGGTCGGCAAAAACATTGTTTTATGTTCAAATAGACTACAATATTCAGCAAATCTCTGTGGCGTGGCGGTTAGTTGCAGGTCTAGTAGCCTACTATCAGTTACCATACAGGTTCGCAACCTTCCATCACGCTTCCATTTTTTGCTGTCAAAAACTGTAAATCTATGGCATTATTTAGGATGCTTAAGACAGAAGCTTACACTTCACTAAATAAAACAAATTGTTTGCACAACAATGTGCAGAAAGTATGGTTTCACATAAAACAATTTTCTAAATAATATGACTTTGCCGGTATTCGACCCCATTCCCTGTCGTCTGAGTGTTCTCTATCTGCTGAGCTACCTTTCAGCTATAATGTTGCATGAAAAAATATCCTAACTAAAATTGTAAGTAGGGTGTCAAGTAGAGGTCGGTGTTTGAAAGCAGCTTGGAATCGAAGAAAGCACCGGAACCACAGCGAAATCATTGGGGTCTCGCATTTGGCAACACACAGTTTGAAAAACCACGTGATCAAACGAAGCTTCGTACGTCATTGATGTCAAAGTAATGTTACTTTGAAACGAGCATCGGTACATTGTTTCGGATCAGTAGTGCTTTGAAAACTGCATTGGAGCATTGGTGCTCCGGTATCGTCTCATCGCTAGTTTTCAGCCCCGGTTATGTCTGCATACTGTACCTATACTATACAGTGGTGGACAGTGGTGAAGAACCCTGAGGAGAGGGAAGAAGGTTTCCCCTAACAGTTATTTTTAATTCCATCAATGGTTAAAATTCCACCGAGCAAGTCCCCGCCACCTTTAAGAAGAGGCCCCAGAGTGCCACCACTGGTCACACAGTGAAATAATAGAGTAATGCCGCCATGGTAATTACTGTATAATAATAAAGTAATTAACGCCATGGTAATTACAGTGAAATAAGAGTAATAACACAATGGTAATAACAGAGTAATAGCACCATGGTAATTATTGTAATAGAGTAACACCGTGATATTTACAGTGTAATAGAGTAATAACACTATGGGAATTAGTGTAATAACAGTAATAACGCCATGGTAATTACAATGAAACAATAGAGTAATAACACAATGGTAGTAACAGAGTAATAGCACCATGGTAATTATTGTAATAGAGTAACACCGTGATATTTACAGTGTAATAGAGTAATAACACTATGGGAATTAGTGTAATAACAGTAATAATGCCATGGTAATTACAGTGAAATAATAGAGTAATAACACCATGAAAATTACAGTCTAATAACGGAGTAATACTGCCATGGTAATTGCAGTGTAATAGAGTAATAACACCATGGTAAATACAGTTTTAGAGTAATAACACAATGGTAATTACTGTTTATTACAGTAATGACGCCATGGTAATTACAGTGTAACAAAGTAATACCGCCATGTAATTAGTGTAATAATAGAGTAATAACAAAATGGTAAATAGTTTATTTGAGTAATAACACCATGGTAATTACAGTTTATTGGAGTAATAACTTCATGGTAATTACAGTTTATTGGAGTAATAACTTCATGGTAATTACAGTTTCAGAGTAGTAACACCATGGTAATTACAGTGTAATAACAGAGTCATAACACCATGGTAATTAGTTAATTTGAGTCATAACACCATGATAATTACATTTTTTAGAGTAATAACACCATGGTAATTACAGTTTATTAAAGTAATACCATGTTAATTGGTTTATTAGAGTAATAACCTTCTCCTCCCTCCTGAATCCTCCTCCCCCTCCCCCTCCTCCCTCTCTGCAGATGACTTCGTCAACCATTTTGAAAAGAAGGTTGACGACATCCGATCCTCGTTTGCTAAGTCAAACGACACCGCTGGTTCTGCTCACACTGCCCTACCCTGTGCTCTGACCTCTTTCTCCCCTCTCTCTCCAGATGAAATCTACGTCTTGTGACGGCCGGCCGCCCAACAACCTGCCCGCTCGACCCTATCCCCTCCTCTCTTCTCCAGACCATTTCCGGAGACCTTCTCCCTTACCTCACCTCGCTCATCAACTCATCCCTGACCGCTGGCTACGTCCCTTCCGTCCTCAAGAGAGCGAGTTGCACCCCTTCTGAAAAAACCTACACTCGATCCCTCCGATGTCAACAACTACAGACCAGTATCCCTTCTTTCTTTTCTCTCCAAAACTCTTGAACGTGCCGTCCTTGGCCAGCTTCCCGCTATCTCTCTCAGAATGACCTTCTTGATCCAAATCAGTCAGGTTTCAAGACTAGTCATTCAACTGAACTGCTCTTCTCTGTATCACGGAGGCGCTACTGCTAAAGCTAACTCTCTCTCCTCTGCTCTCATCCTTCTAGACCTATCGGCTGCCTTCGATACTGTGAACCATCAGATCCTCCTCTCCACCCTCTCCGAGTTGGGCATCTCCGGCGCGGCCCACGCTTGGTTGCGTCCTATCTGACAGGTCGCTCCTACCAGGTGGCGTGGCGAAATCTGTCTCCTCACCACGCGCTCTCACCACTGGTGTCCCCCAGGGCTCTGTTCTATTCCTATTCTCGCTATACACCAAGTCACTTCTGTCATAACCTCACATGGTCTCTCCTATCATTGCTATGCAGACGACACACAATTAATCTTCTCCTTTCCCCCTTCTGATGACCAGGTGGCGAATAGACATATCAGTGTGGATGACGGATCACCACCTCAAGCTGAACCTCGGCAAGACGGAGCTGCTCTTCCTCCCGGGAAGGACTGCCCGTTCCATGATCTCGCCATCACGGTTGACAACTCCATTGTGTCCTCCTCCCAGAGCGCTAAGAACCTTGGCGTGATCCTGGACAACACCCTGTCGTTCTCAACTAACATCAAGGCGGTGGCCCGTTCCTGTAGGTTCATGCTCTACAACATCCGCAGAGTACGACCCTGCCTCACACAGGAAGCGGCGCAGGTCCTAATCCAGGCACTTGTCATCTCCCGTCTGGATTACTGCAACTCGCTGTTGGCTGGGCTCCCTGCCTGTGCCATTAAACCCTACAACTCATCCAGAAAGCCCGTCTGGTGTTCAACCTTCCCAAGTTCTCTCACGTCACCCCGCTCCTCCGCTCTCTCCACTGGCTTCCAGTTGAAGCTCGCATCCGCTACAAGACCATGGTGCTTGCCTACGGAGCTGTGAGGGGAACGGCACCTCAGTTTCCAGGCTCTGATCAGGCCCTACACCCAAACAATGGCACTGCGTTCATCCACCTCTGGCCTGCTCGCCTCCCTACCACTGAGGAAGTACAGTTCCCGGTCAGCCCAGTCAAAACTGTTCGCTGCTCTGGCTCCCCAATGGTGGAACACACTCCCTCACGACGCCAGGACAGCGGAGTCAATCACCACCTTCCGGAGACACCTGAAACCCCACCTCTTTAAGGAATACCTAGGATAGGATAAAGTAATCCTTCTCACCCCCCTTAAAAGTTTAGATGCACTATTGTAAAGTGGCTGTTCCACTGGATGTCATAAGGTGAATGCACCAATTTGTAAGTATAAGAGCGTCTGCTAAATGACTTAAATGTAATGTAAATGTAATAACACCATGACAACTAGTTTAATAATAGAGTAATAACACCATGGTAAATGGTTTATTAGAGTAATAACACCATGGTAATTACAGTTTATTAAAGTAATACCACCATGTTAATTGGTTTATTAGAGTAATAACACCATGACAACTAGTTTAATAAGAGTAATAACACCATGGTAATTAGTTTAATAGAGTAATAACACCATGGTAACTGGTTTATTAGAGTAATAACACCATGGTAATTACAGCTTATTGGAGTAATACCACCGTGGTAATTAGTGTAGTAATACCACCATTGTAATTAGTTTAATAACACCATGGTAATTACAGTGTAATAACAGAATAACACCATGGTAATTAGTTTATTAGGGTAAAAACACCATGGTAATTACAATGTAACAGAGTAATAACACAATGGTAATTACAGATTATTTGAGTAATAACATGGTAATTACAGTTTGAGTAATAACACCATGGTAATTACAGCGTAATACAGTAATGACACCATGGTAATTAGTTTATTAGAGTAAACACGCCATTGTAATTACAGTGTAATAAGAGTAATATCACTATTGTAATTATAGCGTAGAATGAGTAATATCGTCATGGTAATTCAAGTGTAGTAATAGAGTAATAATGACATAGTAATAACAGTGTAATAATAGAGTAATAATCGAGTAATAACACCATGGTATTAACAGTGTGACAGTCAGCCAGCTGAGCAGCAGAAGCTCCATCTGATGTCAGATTGAGGACAGACAAATCCCCCTGACCCAAATCTACTGAGTACAGACAGTGGGAACACATGACAAGGACACAGACTTTACAGTACAGGAGGTGTAAAGCACATTGACACACAAAATATCATTGATGGGATGAAAAATAACTGACCCTGTGTCAGTTGTTAGGGGAAACCTCTACCTACATATACAGGTGACCAGGGCATGGAGACAGGATGTAGACAAGACAGCAGTACAAAGACATTAATAGACAGACAGACAGGAACACAGACACAGATAAAGACAGACATGTGTGTGTGTGAGTTTAACCCTTACCTGTCCGCTGGTCTGCAGGTAGAGCACCAGTGGTTCAGTCTTGGTGATGGCCACCCAGGTCTTGGTCCAGCTCTTGCCCTTCTCCTGCACCTGTAGCTGGGCACACAGCAGACAGTTGTCCCCCGACAGAGACACCTGCTTCTGGAGAGACAGAGACACACACAGGAGGCAGAGTTAAAGGCCCAGTCCCAAAGTTGATCTACTGCAGTGGGTGCCAATACTCAAATAATATTCTATAGTTCAACACAATTACAGTAGCTCTTTCCCCCATGCACAAACCAACGTTTGGATTTGGAATTCACCTTCACTGTCAATTCTACTTTTAATTCAAAGTGATAATCAGCCTGGACGTTTAAGGGGCACTCGAGGATAAAGTTCTGGGACATTCGCTTACATAACAAACCTGGTGTCCAGCATATAGGAAACATTTATTGGGAGATTTGGACATGGACAGGTGTTCATGCTGCTGCCCCACTGTTACTGATGTGGTGCTGTAGCCCCCCCCCCCTTGATGGGAAATAATACCACTGCAGATCACTGTCATTATGGTACTGCTACTGTGAAAGCTCTAGTTTGTGCGTGTGAGACAGTATAACCCCAAGACAGACAGATTAGACTGCTCAGTTGCTGCATCATAGGCATGAAGTGTAGAGACTACTTACTCAGCAGGGTCTGCTGCTTTCCACTAAGCCCCTTAACTAGTCATGGTACTTGTTCTCAAATAGAGGTTACTTAATATTGCTGTGTGTGTGTGTGTGTGTGTGTGTGTGTGTGTGTGTGTGTGTGTGTGTGTGTGTGTGTGTGTGTGTGTGTGTGTGTGTGTGTGTGTGTGTGTGTGAGTGAGTGAGTGAGTGAGTGAGTGAGTGAGTGAGTGAGTGAGTGAGTGAGTGAGTGAGTGAGTGAGTGAGTGAGTTTCAGTTTATTTTACAGCAGCACTGTGGGCTTGATAGACATGGATAATGATACTGCAATAAAACAAAGATATTACAGTATATTAGAGATATTGTTCACGATTGCTTACAGGCTTTAAGACAACAATCTGCTTCATCCAGTTTCTGTTATACACTGTGCTCTACACAAGCAGTCTATTGAACACTAGTTCACCTTGACTCCTGGTACACACACAGAGATGGATCTTATTGAGCCGTGCAGACTATAGACTGTTCTATTTCTCTAGTGTGTGTGTGTGTTTAGGCCCAAATACCCATAAAAAAAACCACCTGAGTCTAGACAGCCTGAAACTGACACAGATAAGAATATGTGTATTTGATTGATAGAGGTGCATGATGCTCTGTGGGCCTGTCTGGGCTGGGCTCTGTCTTCTCTGTCATGCTGGTGCAACTAACGTGCTTATGCCGCTCTCTCCAGAGGCTGCAACTGAGATAGTGTGCCCCCTGCTAACCTCCATACTCCAACTCCCTTCCTCAGACCTACTCTGCTGGGAGTCCACTCTGTGCAGCATGTCCATGCTAGCATCTCAACAACACTGTGCATTATACAATAAGTATGATGTTTGATTGTCTTATGTTGTTTGTGAGGGGAAGCCAAAAGGAAGTCTCTGGATGGATTTTTTTTTCTAAATTAAGTTATATTCTACTCTTTTCTATAGTATAAGCTGAGAGTCGGTCCTCACCTCGGCTGTAGCTTTCCTCTTCAGCTCTACTGGGGCCCCTGCAGGCCCCTCAGGGCCCTGGCTAGTCTCGAAGCACTCGGGACACACGCGACACGTCTTATTCTCCAACATCTTAGAGCATTTACCACAGATGGCCTGCAGAGGGAGGGGAAGAGTGAAAGAGGAAGAGAGAGGAATGGAGAGAGAAAAATATATATTTAGACAACTGAAAATCAATTATACAGGACATCAACTGATGAAAATGCAGCATCCTGGCACTAACTGTTCCAGGCCCCAACCTCCTCTCCCTCTGTGCTCACCGCTCCACAGGCTTTGCAGTGGTGCTTGCGCTTGGTAAAGTTGAAGCTCTCGTTGCAGCCTTTACATGTCTCCTTTTCCTTCTTCTTGGAACTTTTCTGGAAAACAGAGAAACACATACAATGTATCAAGATCTGTCCAATTACAAGGTCATCTTGTCTCAATACATCTTGGTGTTACCTAAGTAACCCTGCCCTGAAATAGTTGGATGAAGGGGACTAGGGGGGCCCTTTCTCTCTCTATCTTGCCATTTCCCCACTCTCTCTGTTATCTACCCTATTCTTTCTCTCCCACTCCCAACATCTTCCTCTATAAACAAAAAGTGAAAATAGAAGCCCCTCCCTCTGCTCTCTCAGGCTGGGGCATAGATAGACCCACCAGCCGTTTAGCACATTTGCATTGTGGTAGGGAGTGTGAAATTCACCCCCTGATTGTGTCTCATCTCTCCACAGCCACCCCCCACCGCTTCTAGAGAGTGAGCTAGTGATGCTATCCCCATAGAGAAGACAACTTGCTATTTATACCTCTCTGCAGCCTACTGTGTGGATTATAGATCCACTACCATTGTAACACTACCATTGTCTTGCTACCTCAAACACAGACAGACATCCAGGCTTTAGAATAGGAGAGATCAATGTACTTCTTGTTATGAACTCAGTCATTCATGGTACAATGTATTCACATTATATTGCCCATTGTATGGTTTCTATTACTATGTGGGGGCGATGCCATTCATGCTGTAGCAAAGAAAGATACATGCTCTTCAAATCGAAAGCAGAGTCAGTAACACAACAGCATCAGGCAATAGAGCCTGAGGAAATGTATTGTGTTAGGACGTTTGACACCTACCCTTTCATGCAGTCTTTCACTGTCTGAGTCTACGGATGTGCTGCTCCAGGGACCCTGAGAAGAGAAGAACATGAATACCTGATCAGAGTGACCTATTTAACCCTGGGAGAGATGTATGAGTTACATTGAAAGTACATCCAGTGTTATTACATGGCTAGCACTTCATTTCAGGTGTCAACAAAGCTCTCTCACACATTGCCAGAGAATGGGACCATCAACCTCTGAATATTACTTAAAGCTGCTGTGTGTGTTTGTCCCCACTAGATGGAAGCCATGCCTCAGAGACAGACAATAGGCCTGGCATGTGTTCCTACTTTGGCTTGTGTCCAGGTCCAGCCAGCCCAAAGTGGGTCAGTGGAGATTCAGAAGAGATTTTTGTACAGTGTGCATGAGGGCTTCCCCTATTAGGTCATGAGAGAGTGCCGGGGAACTAAAGACAGACCCTGATAGTGTGTGTGTTCGTTTGTGTGGGTGTGCAACGGATTAAAGAGCTCCTTCATAAGTATACATGTTTGTGTGTTTGTGTGTGTATGTGTGAGTTCAGTAAGAGCTTCTTTGTGTGTCTATCAGTGTCTGCAGTGAGGGACACGTGACACACACGGCTGTGTGTGTGTGTGTTGTGTTGCGTGAGGATAGGTGCTTTGTCAGACAAAGACCTGACGGTGACACAGTTTCTGACAAAGCCATAGTGCTTTCTTATTGATATATACATGCATAGAGATGGTTAACGCATGGCTTGACAGAGAGAAAAGAAAGAAACACAGACAGACTGACTGACCGGTGAGTCTGGCAGGTGGTCTTCGTCCCTGGAGAAGGAGCTATTGAAGGCTTTGTTAAAGGTCTCACTGTTCTGCTTGTGCTTCTCTATGGTGGCCAGGATCACCTGGAAGTGGAAGGGGGAGAGGGAAACAGGAGAAGGTGGAGGGGAGAGAAGGAGATAAGCCGTTAAGTTTCAGACCGTTAAAATATTCTTCACTGGTTTACCGTAAAAGTGAAAAGACAGACAAGTCACACAATCTACGGCCCCTTAGGAGAGAGACAGAGAGACAGAGGGAGAGACAGGGAGAGAGAGGGCCTCTGCCTGTCTGAGTTAAAGAGAGCTAATATTAATAATATGCATGTCAGTCTCTCCTGGCTGAAAGAGATGGACTTCATCACTACTTTTATTTATGAGGTATTGACATGTTGAATGTACCGAGCTGTCTGTCTAAACTACTGGCACACAGAACAGACTATGGGAGGCACACAGTACTACATAGAGCCATGACTACATGGAACTCTATTCCATATCAAGCAACTGACGCAAGCAGTAAAATTTGACTTAAAAAAAAACAGATTAAAAAACACCTTATGGAACAGCGGGGACTGTGAAGCAGCACAAACATTGGCACACACACACACACACACACGTAGATATGTGGTAGTGGTGGAGTAGGGGCCTGAGGTCACACAGTATGTTGGGAAATCCGTGAATGTATTCTAATGTTTAAAAATGGTATAAACTGCCTTAATTTTGCTGGACCCCAGGAAGAGTAGCTGCTGCTTTGGCAACAGCTAATGAGGATCCATAATAAATGAGAGAGAGCACTGTGTTCATGTGTGAATAATAGACTGTGTATGCACAATCTTTGTGCAGCCCTCTCCAAAGTCTCGAGACACCACACGTTCCTGTGTCCTTCAGAATGCCGAAGGGCCCTTCCACTCCTTTCCACACACTCCCAGACCCCCTGCCTGGCACACACTCCTCCCCTCCAGCCTACGAGCCCTTTTAACCAGCTTTAGTTAGCTGTAATGGGCTAAATGAGCTTTAATGAGCAGCTTAACGAGAGGAAACAATTTCCCAACTCAGTATGGCAGTGTGGAGGAAAGATGCAGTAACACGAATACTGTTCCTAATACACAAATCCCTTATTAAAAAAAAACATTCCATGTTAGTGTTGGTCTGGTATTCCTGACCTGTATCCAGTCTTCCTTTTCCTCAGCCGTCCTGAAAAACAGAGGGAATGTTTCAACAACAGCCCTCTAGCTATTAATACTTTCTATGAGTTCCCGCTGTGCCTGTGATGTTGTATTTCTGTTACAAACAAAAAGGCACAGTTCTACAGTTCTCCGATGTAATTGCTCCATAGTTCTTACCTGGCCTGTAGCTCTAGTGAGCGCTGCTTGCCGATGATGGCGAACGTGTGAGGGAGGTTCTGCTTCACGTTCTCTTGCACCTGAAGCCGCAGAGGAGAAAAGTGCCACTTTACCGGTGAGATACTCAAGAGCAATGGCCCTTCTACGCGTCACCCATTCAGAATGGAAGGAAATTAGGAGCAAGAGAAGAGATGATGAGTGGCTTCCGTTACCTCTTTCCTGACCTCCATCCCAGCGATGTCGATCCTCTCTCTCACACTGAACTTCTGCCCCATCAGCCTCAGCTTGGGAACGCAGTAGAGCACCATGTTGTTGAACTGCAGCACGGACACACAGAGAGAAGGGACAACGGATGAGAATACACAGTAAATAGACACATGAATACACACACACACATTGATGTAGTCCCATTCCTACACATTCTCTTCATTCCAACTCCTTCTGCCACTCACCAGGTAGAGGTATCGGTCCTGAGCCGTCCCATTCTTGGCAGACATCTTCTTGATGTGTCCTTCTTTGATGAGCTCGTTGGCTGGGTTCACAATGTCCTCCTCTCCACCCAGTCTCTCATAGACCTGCAGCAGTTTGTTCATCTTCTCCTGAGGAACACCAAGGATATGGAACAATGTGAAACACACACATACAGAGCAAAATTATACATTGATTTAAGTCAGGGGAACTAAAACTGTTGAGACAGAATAAGACACGATAAGTCACACCAGAGGGCAGAAGTGTGACTGTGTGTGTGTGTGTGTCACAGAGACAGAATTCACTCTTCTGCAGGCTGTGAAACTAGTGGCAGGAAACAGCAGCTTCCTGTCTGCACTGAAGCACCCTCCCTCCCCGCAAGTCGTCGCATCCAACGCATTTTGGACAGCTGGCTGGCTGGCTAGTTCTGCGAGCTATTCCCAAGGAGAGTAACCACTGTCATCTGGGGAACTATTCAAAATGTGTTGTGTTTAGGTCTTTGCACAGTCGTTTCATTATTCAGGCCATGTGATGTTTATTGCACTTTTCTCTTCTTTTTTATCATCAACACATGTTTTAAGTGCATTGTATCTACGTTTGTACTTGTATTGTGTTTTTAAATTGTCAAAAAAAAAAAAATCAAAACTCTCCCTCCTCCCCACACTGTTGTGAACTACAACACCACCATCATGAAAAGTAGGAGAAGTATGTCAGAGAGATTCACAGATGGAGGGAACTGAGAGGGGAGGGAGGGCTCCAAGCAGGAAAAAAAACACAATCTTACCATTTTCCTGATGGCAGCATTGGAGTGGTTGGCTGCTGTGGATATGAGCTCCAGTGCTTCTATAAAACACACACACAGACAGTGTTACACCGGTCTGCAGCAACTCTACATAACCATGCATCAGCCCTACACACTTGAAACACTCACTGTTCATACACTAAGTGCATAAAACATTAGGAGTTGCACCCCCCCTTTTGCCCTCAGAACAGCCTCAATTCATTGGGGCGCGGACTCTTACAAGGCGTTGAAAGCGTTCCACAAGGATTGTTGACTCCAAAGCTTGGTCCATGTCGACTCCAAAGCGTCCCACATTTGTGTCAAGTTGGCTGGATGTACTTTTGGTGGTTGACCATCCTTGATTCACGCGGGAAACTGCTGAGCGTGAAAAACCCAGCAGCGTTGCAGTTCTTGAGACTCAAACCGGTGCCCCTGGCACCTACTACCATACCCCGTTCAAAGGCACTTAAATATTTTGTCTTGCCCATCCACCCTCTGAATAACAACATCATTAAGGGATCATAGCTTTCACCTGGATTCACCTGGTCAGTCTATGTCATGGAAAGAGCAGGTGTTCCTAATGTTTTGTATCCTCATTGTATATACGACTCTTAGTAATTGAATTGAATACTGTGACAAATGGGTCAGTGTCCAACCTTTCACTGCAGCCAGCCTGTGCATCATCAGACTGTGGGCCAACTGTAAATTACCATACAAGCTTGTAGAGTGGCTAGTATGGGTCCTAGTTTAGGAAGGGTAGTGAGGGACAGACAGACAGACAGACAGACAGACAGGTAATGAGTGGGTGAGCAGTGTGTAGGTACAGACAAACAGACGGACGGATGGGCAGACAGACATACTCTCTGTGTCCTTCCTGTCCAGTGCATCATCAGGCAGTTTCTTTAGATAGTCCTTGAGCAGGAGTTCATAGCGTGGAATCCTCTGCACAGGCTCCAACATGTGGTGCTGGAGAGTCAGGTTCCCACACACATCCTGCTTCTGTAGGGATAGAACACACAGCAACACAGTTACGCATACAGTACTGTAAACATACTGTAGGTACACCACACTTCAATTCACAGATAACAACAGCATACATTACCATATATACACATTGATTCTGTGGGAGATGCCACCTACTTGTATGTTCTGGACCACACTCTTGAACTGTGACGACCGCTGGCTCCAGGTGTTGACCAGGTCCATAGCACGGTCAAAGTTCTTCACGTACTCTCCGTACATCTTCATAAATGGAGCCAGCTTCTGGAGGATGTCTCCAATACGTGGGTTTGAGTCCCTAACACACAGAACACACACCCGCCCATAGGGCTTAATACTCAAAAAAAAAAAATGTTTTTAAACACTCATGGTCGATTTCCATGTGTATTTTTGTACTGTACTCTGAACTTAGAGTATACTTGCAGTACACATTCCATTCAATACAAAATTACAATATGGAATTCATAGAAAGAGTAACCTACAGTACATTTACTGTTTAATGTGCGCAGAAGGGGACAGGTGGAATCCCTCTACATCATTTCTATGAAACAATAATCTCTAGACAGAGAGAGACTAGCGTTGGCACACACACTTTTGGTAAATGTACTCCCAGCAGATGAATGCCCCCATTCTACCAGCCTGGCACCCAAACCCCCCATTGACTCAGTACCGGTACCACCTGTATATAGCCTCATTATTGTTATTTTATTGTGTTACGTTATTAGAATAATTATTTTACCCCTTTTTCTCCCCAATTGGTAGCTACAGTCTTGTCCCATCGCTGCAACTCCCGTACAGACTCAGGAGAGGTCACGGTCAAGAGCCATGAGTCCTCCGAAACACAACCCAGCCAAGCCACACTGCTTCTTGACACAATGCCCGCTTAACCTGGAAGCCAGCCGCATCAACATGTTGGAGGAAACACTGTACACCTGGTGACCATGTCAGCGTGCATTGCACCCAACCAACCACAGGAGTCACTAGTGTGGGATGGGACAAGAACATCCCTGCCGGCCAAAACCTCCCCTAAGCCGGACGACGCTGGGCCAATTGTGCGCCACCCCATGGGTCTCCTGGTCGCGGCAGGCTGCGACAGAGCCTGGACTCGAACCCAGAATCTCTAGTGGCACAGATAGCACTGCGATGCAGTGCCTTTGGCTAAGGTGTCAGTTTTTTACAATTCCTGACATTTAATCCTAGTAAAAACTCCCTGTTTTAGGTCAGCTAGGATCACCACTTTATTGGGCTGGTGTTCTTCGGCTTGCAAGCCTCCCCTTTTTTCTCCAAACATAACAATGGTCATTATGGCCAAACAGTTCTATTTTTGTTTCATCAGAACAGAGGACATTTCTCCAAAAGTACAATCTTCGTCCCCGTGTGCAGTTGCAAACCGTAGTCTGGCTTTTTTATGGCGGTTTTGGAGCGGTGGCTTCTGCCTTGCTGAGCGGCCTTTCAGGTTATGTTGATATAGGACTTGTTTTACTGTGGATATAGATACTTTTGTACCTGTTTCCTCCAGTATTTTCACTTGGTCCTTTGCTGTTCTTATGGGATTGATTTGCACTATTCGCATCACAGTACATTCATCTCTAGGAGACAGAACGCGTCTCCTTCCTGAGCGGTATGACGGCTGCGTGGTCCCATGGTGCTCATACTTGCGTACTATTGTTTGTACAGATGAACGTGGTACCTTCAGGCGTTTGGAAATTGCTCCCAAGGATGAACCAGACTTGTGGAGGTCTACCATTTTTTTTCCTGAGGTCTTGGCTGATTTCTTTTGATTTTCCCTTGATGTCAAGCAAAGAGGCACTGAGTTTGAAGGTTGGGCTTGAAATACATCCACAGGTACACCTCCAATCGACTCAAATGATGTCACTTAGCCTATCAGAAGCTTCTAAAGCCATGACAACATTTTCGGGAATTTTCCCAGCTGTTTAAAGGCACAGTCAACTTAGTGTATGTAAACTTCTGACCCACTGCAATTGTGATACACTGAATTCTAAGTGAAATAATCTGTCTGTAAACAATTGTTGGAAAAATGACTTGTGTCATGCACAAAGTAGATGTCCTAACCGACTTGCCAAAACTATAGTTTGTTAAGTGGTTAAAAAACAAGTTTTAATGACTCCAACTCAAGTGTATGTAAACTTCCAACTTCAACTGTATATATATATATAAATAAAACATTTTTACTTTAGTTTATTTAATAAATATTTCCTTAACTCTTATTTTCTTTAATCTGCATTGTTGGTTAAGGGCTTGTAAAGTAAGCATTTCTAGGTAAGGTCTACCGTGCATGTGATAAATAACATTTGATTTGCTAATAGAACCAAATAATGTTAAGGAAACACTATTACAACATTGTCCCTGGTCTCCTCACCATTCTCCAGTGATGCGTGTCTTGAGCTCAGGGAGCAGGAACTTGTGGTGAAAGCAGTAGATGGAGGAGATGTTGGAGAAGATCCCCGTTATCACGTCCTGAGGGATTCCAGCTTCAGTCAGCTTAGTGCAAAATACCTACAAACAACAGGAGAACAATGATAGAAATTATATCAAACACACAGTAACATTACTAACTACATTACTATAAATTATATAACAAACCATGGGCTCCTTGATCGAATAATATTTTTTTATAGGGGGATGTGTATGATGGTTAGATCTGTCTGTCATCATCAGGTCCGTGACCTTTCACCTCCCTGTCAGTCACCCAACCACAGGCCTGCGTGCACCTGAGTTTCCGTGACAAACGGTACCAATGTGAGGGAGCAGAGGCTTGACAAAAACAGGAAGCAGCTCTGAGATTAGCCTACTGTCTGTGCCAGCACATATCCTTTTGTCTGTAGTCATGTAATTGACGGTCAACTTCAACAACAAATATGTATATCTCACACCAGATATAAAACAATATGAATATGGCCTAATATGGGAGGAGTAGGCCTTCATTAAGGACAGTGAATTCGGAAAGTATTCAGACCCCTTGACTTTTTCACTATTTTGTTTATGTTACAGCCTTATTCTAGAATTGATTAAATAGTGATTTCCCCTCATAAATCTACACACCCAATAATGACAAAGAAAAACAATATATATATTTTTTGCAAATGTATAAAAAATACAAAACTGAAATATCACATTTACATAAGTGAACGCTTGGCATTCAGGCCAAAAAGTTCAATGTTCGTTTCATCAGACCTGAGAAGCAAGATTCTCTGCTCTGATGAAACGAACATTGAACTTTTTGAGAGTCCTTTAGGTGCCTTTCGGGCAAACTCCTAGCGGGCTGTCATGTGCCTTTTACTGAGGAGTGTCTTCCGTCTACCATAAACGCCTGATTGGTGGAGTGCTGCAGCGATGGTTGTCCTTCTGGAAGGTTCTCCCATCTCCACAGAGGAACTCTGGAGCTCTGTCAGAGTGGCCATCGGGTTCTTGGTCAACCTTCTCCCACGATTTCTCAGTTTGGTCGGGCGGCCAGCTCTAGGAAGAGTTGGTGGTCCCAAACTTCTTCCATTTAAGAATGATGAAGACTATTGTGTTCTTGTGGACCGTCAATGTTGCAGAAATGTTATATATGTTTTATGTTATAATTCCAAAAATGTCCAAAAACCTGTTTTCACTTTGTCTTTATGGGGCATTGTGTGATGATTGATGAGGAAAAAAATTATTGAATCAATTTTAGAACAAGGCTGTAACGTAACAAAATGTGGAGAAAGGGAAGGGGTCTGAATACTTTCCGAATGCACTGTATGTGTTTTACCATAACTTGGTGTGTATGTGTAGCACATGGAGATGTGTGAAACTTACTCCTCAGCCTTAAGTGTCCACATTTGCACTAGTGACAGGTAGGGGCACTTGAGGGAGAACGGTAACGTGTGTTCATGAAGCTGAGGCCCCAGGTTCAAGCCAAGTATGTGCCGAATCGGGAAGAAGTGGTACTCTCTAAGCAAGCAGTCTGACGTCCTTTGCATGCGGTTGTGTTTTTCAGAGTACACAACCCACTGAGTGTGAGTGTGTGCATACCTGGTCTAGGAGGTTGAGTCTTTTGACGTAGGCCTCCTCAGTGTGAAGGAGCTCTCTGGCGATGTTCAGTAACCTCTGTGTCTCTGAGTACTGAGGGAGAGAAGTGGACACAAACAGTCAGAGCCAGAGCATACCATATAGAATACACTCCCTACACAAACCTACATTAGACCTGTATCATACATTAAACATATGCCTCTGGGCCTATGACCTTTGAGAGAGAATATCATCAACATTAACACAAAACCTATTAGGTGAAAGCAAGCAAACTCTAACCAGTGATTACATATAAGATAAAAGTGGTCTGAATAGGGGATGTCCGCAGGTGCTCTTTTCATCTCGGTTGTTGTGCATGTTGTAACAATTGGCAGTCAGTGCTGCTTCACTGAGAGCTGAGTTAGTCACCAAGACTTTTTTTTTTACTACCGGAGCTGAGATGACATGTAAAGGTGCTGCGGATGTGCATTCAGTTTGACTACTTCAGGAACAGGAATTAACTTATGACGTGTGACTGAGACCCGTCCTCAGAAAGGGAGGGTGTGCGACATTGTGTTTTGCAACAGCTGTCCGGTACACAATCGCATGCACGCACAAAATTGGGAAATTGGTGGAAATTGTGAAACATACACTCTTAGACAAAAAGGTGCTATGTAGAACCTAAAAGGGTTCTTCACCTGTCCCCATAGAGGGACCATTTAAAGAACCATTTTAGGTTCCAGGTAGAACCCTTTTCTCTTTCAAGTATTTCAAGTATGTCACCTGGTGGCAGAAAAGCCTCACAACATTAGTAAACAACAAATTCATACAATAAAAAAAACAACTCTGACAAACAATTGACAGAAAAAACGAAAGCAATTACAAGTGAAAGAGTTTGGGTACTTTTGGTTCCAGGTGCAACCGTTTTGGGTTCCATGTAGAACCCTTTCTACAGAGGGTTCTACCCAAAAGGTTCTACCTTTTTGGTTCTACCTGGAACCAAAAAGGGTTCTACCTGGAACCAAAAGGGGTTCTCCTATGGGGACAGCTGAATAACCCTTTTGGAATGTACAGTAGAGATATGTCCACAAACAAACACACACTCACATCCTTTAAGCATGACACACACACTTGAACACACTCACATACACATACAAACACAAACAACATGTCTAATCTATTTCTGTAGCAGACGATGCTAAACACTGAAAGAAGAGAAATACATTTCTTTCTTTTCCTGTTTCAATGTGCATCCCCAAAACCCACATCCTCTGCGACAGCAGTGTCATTAAAAAGCTATCAACTTGTCAGCTATTAGTGTCAGAGAGAAGTGGCACTGTTCCCTCACACCCATCCACACACACCTTTCCTCTGGGCAGTAATGCTGATATCAGGAAACACAGGATACCAGAGATCCCTTCCACATGAGGCAAAGGGTGTTGGCTGCCAATACAGGGCGTGTGTGTGTCTGTGTGTGCTCATGTGTGTTTGGTGTGGTGCCTAGGTACAGGGTGTGTCGGGCTTTGCCCCATTATAACAATGCTGAGGTGATAAAAACTGACTGTACACAACAACTCGAACCAGAGTTCCAGCTCCCACTCACACACCCCTCCTTGTCTCTTTCTCTTTCACAGACTAATTTTCATTACACGCTCTCACTTTTCTGCCTCTCTATTTTTTCTCTACCTCCTTTTCTCCCTCTCCCTATTTTTGTCTGATGTTTCTTGACCTTCCCACCATCCTTTTATTTCAATAAATAGACAGTATTTTTCTGTCAGGGGATTCATGAATACCGGTATGATGCAAAGTTCTCTTTTGGAGGTGTCGGTAACGCTCACACACAGATCAATGGTGGAAACAGTAGCTGAGCTGAGAGCTCTTTTGTTTCTGTCTGTCCTCTAGCAGTAGCAGTCACAAGCTCCCGTTACAGCCCTGGGCAGGTACTCTTTCCTCCACACCCCACAGCACATCCATTTTTAGATACAGCAAAGACGCTTGTGACCACCACACACACTTGAGCGTCTGAAATAGTGTGTCTGTTTGTTTGTGTGTGTGTGTGTGTGTGTGTGTGTGTGTGTGTGTGTGTGTGTGTGTGTGTGTGTGTGTGTGTGTGTGTGTGTGTGTGTGTGTGTGTGTGTGTGTGTGTGTGTGTGTGTGTGTGTGTGTGTGTGTGTGTGTGTTTAGGCCCAAATACCCATAAAAAACACCTGAGTCTAGACAGCCTGAAACTGACACAGATAAGAATAGAAAGACAAGGTACAGCTGCTGAACTGAAGGAGATTGATAAGAATGTGTGTGTGTGTGTGACTCACCCTGTGTACCTCTGTGTGTGTGTCCGCCTTCTCCCCTCCCTCTGTCTCGCCACTGCTGACCTCATCCAGGTCACTGTCCTCGTCCTGCGTGGAGTCACGCTTGTTGCCCAGTGTTACGCAGCAGGATACGCTAGTCTCTGTCTCCGTGACGCTGTCGTAGCGCTCCTCCTCGTCGATGGCGTCTTCGTTGGGGAACACCTCGCCCTCTGCTGCGCACGATGGACTGTCGATCCCGCTGTCCCGGTTGGGAATCTTCCCGTTTCCGTTCTGCTCCAAGGACTGTGAGTCCGGATTGTCCTGGAGCTCATGGGAAGAGTCTCTCTCCTCCCTCTCCGTGTTGTCAAGGCAACCAACTCGATCGCCGTGGACGATGTTGAGGTCGTCCTCTGTAGAGTCCAAAGGAATGCCGCCGGGGCTGTCAATGCGGAGTGAGGCCAGGCACGAAAGCTCCGTCAGCTCGGTGACCTCATCAGTCTGCTCCGAGACGAGAAGAGCAAGTTTGTCGGCGGGGGAGGGTTCCCCAGAGTCCTTTGCTCCTGCTGACCCTGAAGGGGCATGTGCTATGGGGTCAGGGGCAGAACGAGCTGTGGTTTCGGATGTCGCGTCCATACTCAGGCACAAGTGGAGCTGATTCCTTGGAGGGACACCAAGAATTGGAACCCTGGGATATAAAAAATGGGATATAAAAAATAAACACTTGTGAAAACTTTCTCAGTTTCAGCCTTGATTGGGCTGAAACCACAACATACCACCAGAGCCTAACATTCCCACAGACAGAAGTGTGAAACACAGGTTGGGTAACATCAGAAAAACAGAGTGCGTATTACGAGACAGAGGGTAAGAGAGTGTGTATTCCGTGCAAAACATTCAAAGTCCTACTCATAGTGTATAACAATACCCACATCATAAATCATCAAACAAAATATATGTGTCATCCCTCCAGTTTTTTTACACACAAACACAAACACATGCACAAAACACTCATCTGATGCGTCAACAGGGCAAGAGCACCTTGTGGAATACCCTACCCCCTGCAGGACAGTACAGTACCTGGAGTTCTCAAACCTTTCGATGAGCAGCCCCACGCTCTGGGCCTCTGGGCCTCTCTGAGGCTGTGTGGCCAGGCCAGGTGGTGTCTGACTGGGCCGCGGTTTGGGTGGAGGTGGAGGGGCAGGCAGAGGCCTGGAGGGAGCTGGGGGAATCCTCTTGGGCTTCTTGTCCTGTCCGAGGACCAGCAGGAAGGGGGGTTTAGGGGGCACTGCAGGTCCAGGTTCAGGAAGAGGGGTGATGGAGGGAGGAAGAAGGAAAGAGAGAAAAAGAGAGAGACGAAGTCAGGTCACTGGCGTAACCACGGAAAGAGTCCTGTTTCAAGTGCCCCGTGGAGTTCCGAGGGAGAAAGCCTCCATTACTGTATCCCAGATGGCTGCTGCTGCTACCTACTACAGATGACAAAACCACAGTCCAAATACCGCCACAAAACACAACATATAATCGCTAAACTCTGAGAGTAGGTTCTCGAACGCAGCGCAGGAGACGGTTCTGATCGTGCTTCACAGAGCTAAGACAGCTTCCTGATTTCAGAACAGGATGTGGAGATGAGTGTGTCTAAGTCACTGTGGTTTCACAGACAGAGAAAGAAAAGAAAACATGCACACGCAGTCGCACAAATTACAGGCCGAGAGTGGTCCAGAAACCGACTGCACAAATGGCCGCCCACGCTATCAGAAGCTAAATTACTACTGTTTGGCTACCGACATGTTCTTAAAACATGGTTACTGCAGAATGCATTTAGAGGACAGCAGGCTTTCTCCATATATTTTATGTGGGCCAGTCTTTGCTGTGTTCTTGGTATTGCATTAGGGCTGAATGAGGAAGCAGGTATCTCTGCCTCAGCTCTCTCTGTGTGAGGTGCCTCTGCTTCCTTCCTCTCTGATTGTGTGTGTGCAGCTACATCACAGCAGAGAATGGCAGGGTGTATTGTATGGAAATTAAACTCATGCATCAACAGGCAGATAGCATGAGTCTATAGTAGGATTAACAAGGAGTTTTTTTAGAGCCAACCATGTGTCTATCTGACTGATGTGTTTGTGGGATAAATACTGTACGCAGGTAAAACTCTGGGGTTAGGCTGATAAACACAAGGTTTTATATTGTAACCAACACTCTTAGTCAATGATAATGACATTATTAATATTATAAACAACAAGTAGTAGTGCTTAAATTAGTGATAAACCAACAGTGTACCTTGAGGTTTCTGAGAGGTGGGTGTGGCTGTGGGCTGGGGGCGGGGCTTGACTGCGGGCCGGACGTGACATTGTCTGGGAGGGGGCAGGGCTTTCTTTGCCAGCCGCGGGGAACACAGGAAGTCCACCGATCCACACTGGCACTGTAGAGAAGAGGGAGGGAGGTCTGAGAGAGAGAGAGAATATATTAGATTGACTGAGTGGATTACTTCCATTCACACAACATGCAGGAACGCAACCTGTTTGGAAGGTTGCGTTAGATTTAAAAAAGGAGAACCCTTTTGGTTCCAGGTAGAACTCTTTGTGTAAAGGATTCTACCTGGAACCAAAAGGGGTTCTTCAAAGGGTTCTCCTGTTGGGACACCCAAATAACCCTTTTTGGTTCTAGATAGCATCGTTCTTTTCTAAGAGTGCAGTATTAATTTGCGTATAAAGAGACAGCACGAAAGAGTCATGGCTGAGACCAAATACCCAACAGCTTCAGCCCCAGTCCAAACAGACCTGACCGATGCAGTTCTATACAGTCCCAGCCCCAGTCTCCCTGAGTGGTCCAGTGCAGTGTGTTACTGTAACAGTAAGAGGGGAACAAACAACCTTCACCCCAATGCCTTTGTCATGCTGCAGTGAGCAGAAGGAACCAGAGAGGAACCAGAGATGAACCAGAGGAACCAGAGATGGAGCAGAGAGGAACCAGAGATGGAGCAGAGAGGAACCAGATATGGAGCAGAGATGGAGCAGAGAGGAACCAGAGATGGAGCAGAGATGGAGCAGAGATGAACCAGAGAGGAACCAGAGATGGAACAGAGATGAACCAGAGAGGAACCAGAGATGGAGCAGAGAGGATCCAGAGAGGGAGCAGAGATGGAGCAGAGAGGAACCAGAGATGAACCAGAGAGGAACCAGAGAGGAACCAGAGAGGAACCAGAGATGGAGCAGAGAGGGAGCAAAGAGGAACCAGAGAGGGAGCAGAGACGAATCAGAGAGGAACCAGAGATGGAGCAGAGAGGAACCAGAGAGGGAGCAGAGAGGAACCAGAGATGGAGCAGAGAGGAACCAGAGATGGAGCAGAGAGGGAGCAGAGAGGAACCAGAGAGGGGGCAGAGAGGGACAAGAGAGGGAGCAGAGAGGAACCAGAGAGGGAGCAGAGAGTAACCAGAGAGGGAGCAGCGAGGAACCAGAGAGGAACCAGAGATGGAGCAGAGAGGAACCAGAGAGGAACCAGAGATGGAGCAGAGAGGAACCAGAGAGGAACCAGAGATGGAGCAGAGATGAACCAGAGAGGAACCAGATATGGAGCAGAGAGGAACCAGAGAGGAACCAGAGATGGAGCAGAGAGGACCAGAGAGGAACCAGAGAGGGAGCAGAGAGGAACCATAAAGGGAGCAGAGATGAACCAGAGAGGGAGCAGACAGCCCCTGCATCAATCCTGACACCAGGCCAGGGGAGAGAGAGGTGAGGCTTCTGCCTCAATGCGTCTTCAGAAAGCTCTTTGATAGGCCTGCCTATATTTAATACATCTCTATATCCTGATCCTCCATCCATTCAGACTGTCTGGGAGTGATACTGGCCTGTGTATGTGTGTGTCTTACTTTCTCTCTGTATGTCTGTGATATTAGGCTTTTTGAGAAAGTGTGTGTGTGTGTGTGTGTGTGTGTGTTCCTGTAAAAGCGCATCACAACCCACTCAACAGAACTCCAAACACTGGGACAATGAGACCTTTAGCAGCTAGCTAGTTACATCAGGGAATTGTATGTCAGTGAGTCCAATCATCTGATGCCTATAGGGGCTCTGTGAAATCCAGTCAAGTGAATTGAAGTGTGGACTTTGTAATGAGTGCTGTTTTGTGCAATATGTTGGTATGGTCACATAATGTATGGTTTGTGTTTGCATTGAAAGATGGGGAAGTGTGTGTTTACAGTATATACACAGTATACGAGTTTACAGTTTAGCAGACGCTCTTATCCAAAGCGACTTACAGGAGAAATTAGGGTTAAGGACTCATCGGCAGATTTTTCACCGAATTGGCTCTGGGATTCGAACCAGCAATTTTTCGGTTAATGGACGAAAAATGGTGCGTTTTGTGTGTGTGTGTGTGTGTGTGTGTGTGTGTGTGTGTGTGTGTGTGTGTGTGTGTGTGTGTGTGTGTGTGTGTGTGTGTGTGTGTGTGTACTTATGTATTACTGTGCCTATGTGTGTGTTCCTGTGTATTGTATGTGTGTCTATGGGTGTGCGCCTGTGTGTGTGTCTAAGTGCTGCTATGTCTTTGTTCCAAGGGCCCTTATCACAGCCTTTGTTTAGACTGGCTTGTGTGTTATCGGATGTGGTTGTCCATTAGACGTCAACGATAACCCCCGCAGTACATTATGATAATCGCTATGTAAACTAACATCCACACTGCTCTATCTCATGCAGGCTTGGGGGCAGTATCTATTCACGCCACACGCATCTCCAAAGGATTAGTCCGGAGATGGTTGTGAGACCCCTGAGGAGCGCTTCCATGTGTAATTTGCTGTTTTCCAGCCCAGCTCCAGCCTGCAGCTTCAGGCACTGGAGGCAGAGCTCTGTGAGTCGGCAATAAGTCCTGCTACGCTGTCTGCCCCCATGACGCCCTGCTTGAAAGGCTGGCTTTCCCACCCTGTTATACAGTTTTACCAAACCACAGAGGGAGACGGAGAAAGAGACTTTACATGCATCTGTGAAAGACACATTTTCACTTCAGACATAAACAGTATCTGTATTACACAGCCAATAATGTGTGCAGCTGCTGGGTCAATAGATGTACAGTAGCAAATCGTAAAATATATAGCCCAGTTCCAGCTCTCACCTTACCACTGTTGCAACAGAAATGGACTATACACTGTAAACAGGTTACCGTGAATTTGACAGTAATTTACAGGCAGCTGTACATCTACTGTAATATACATACGGTACCAAAGCAAGTACTGTGTAATGACGCACAGTAAAATACTGTATTATATCATGTAAAAAAGCGAATTCTACCGTAATCTGAATTCATGAATGAAATTCATTGAGGGGAGGGGTATGTATTTCACAGTATTTTACAAGGGACGGTGCAAGCAGGATGGCTGCTAGGTAAAGTGTTCACACACTACGGGATATGAATTCATGTATGGTGTTTTATATTACTTGCATTTCTAGAGGCCGTAACAAAGGCTTCCAAACTGGCATTGACATAAGGGGTTAAAAAATACCAAAACGGCATGGCAAAATGTAGTTGCCCCTTCCAATCTGTCCCCTCTACATTTTAAATTGATGGGGCACTTTAACCACATAGAAGTTAAATAGGTACAGAATTCTCACTCACGGGCGCAACAAATATAGCCTCGTACAAGGCATGGCTGAAACTATGTTGATGAGCCAGAAACAACAATACTATGAACCCACTATTGGTCAAAAGGATTTTTCACTCTCCAAGGATACGTTACTGTATTCTGTGGGGTAGAATTACAGTACCATTTGAAATACAGCACTTTCCCCACAATGCACAGTAATTTACAGTATGCTGCAGTAAAACATTTCAGTTCTTTTTACTGTTGATAATACCTAAAATGACCGTATAAATGCCAGTTTCCTGTTACAGTGGTGAGGAAAAAGCATTCTACAGTCTCCGATAGAGGAAAGCTGATTTCCGCCATTCATCAAAAATAATTGGTGTCTTGAACATCGTAAAACAGACTCTGGGATCAGCTTTTCGACACTCGATCCTACCCTTAACCATTAGAGGGATGAAATTAGAGCAAGTGGTTAGGGGCAACATCTATCTACCCTGACGATGTCCAGCTAAACCACTGAGAAAGTCTTTGACTCTAGACACAGGTCGGGTCTTGGGAAAAAAAAAAAAGGGCAATAGCAGACAGACACTAATGAGACCGATGGTGCCATAGGGGTCTGGCATATGGAAACATTCCATAGTCATGGTTACCTAAGACAGTTAAATCTGGCCCGCAGATCAAACATCCTAACAGTAAACTGGAACTTGATGACACAGCACCGAGAGAGGAACTACATCTACTTAACTCAACTCTACATAACACTCAACTCACCTTTATACAACTCTATACAACTTCATACCACTGTATACAACTCTACACAACTAACCAACTCTACACAACACTCACAACTCTACACAACACTCACAATTATACTACGCCTCTGTACGATACTGAAAACTCAAACGTTTCCAAAGGTCTTAAAGACTAAAGGTTGTTCAGTTGAACAACGACCTAAATCTGATAGCCAGACTGTGCTTATTTTAAGAGTGTCAAAGACAAGAAAAGACAAGAACAAGAAAGAAAAAGCTACCGTCTCGTTGAATATTCTGCCTTTCCTTAGACACCAAGAATCCAGGGAACCATTTCAATAGGAAAATCCAACACACCTTCCTTGGCCAACAAGGTAACTCACATTCTCCCAGTGTGTGTGAGTTTGTGTGTGTGTGTGTGTGTGTGTGTGTGTGTGTGTGTGTGTATAAGACCGGAAAGCTCTCTGTGCCAGCTCCCTGCACACACACACCCTGGAGCAAAAACTAAAACTCAGTCCTGCATAACACACATCTGTAGTTAGGTGTGCTTTAGTCTAACTGCACCTGCCAAACCTGCCTTATACACACCTGTCCCCGTGCCCAGCTGTCGTGTGTGTATGTGTGTGTGTGTGTGTGTGTGTGTGTGTGTGTGTGTGTGTGTGTGTGTGTGTGTGTGTGTGTGTGTGTGTGTGTGTGTGTGTGTGTGTGTGTGTGTGTGTGTGTGTGTGTGTGTGTGTGTGTGTGTGTGTGTGTGTGTGTGTTCACACACACACACACATTTATTTCGTAAACTGAAATAAAATCATTAACAAAACCATCATGAATTATGTTCAGTTTCAGTGTTTTGTTCTTCTAAACTTTGGGCAAAAATGTAATGGGGGTTTCAATGGGCAATCCAAATCAGGTCTGACAGCTAACTGAAACTAAACAGAATTTCTAATCAAATATAAAAATGGATATAAAAACAAAAAACAAATATAAAAACACAAAACTATAATAACCTTGATCAGAACATAGCAAACAACTACAGGACAAACAGGCACTAAACAATGTTTGACACAAACCGAGTAAAGTAATACATTTGCTCACAGAGGGAGAGATGAGATTAACATTCTGTAATTATGAGAATCCATTTAAACGCAATTTAATAAACACACACGAGAGAATAGAGAAGTGGATTTCCTCTTCTAAACTCCAATCATGATGAGGAACATGAGAAATACAACAATTTGCTTCCAAGGACAACCATCGCCACGGTGCTCTGGGAAGCAGCGGGTTGCCAGGACGACCTGACTTCGAAGGCCAACTCATCAATGACCATACACCATCATTATGGACAGGCAAAGGACTGCGTCTTTGAGGCAAGCTGTTGCCTGTTCCTTGAGAGTGGAGATGGTGATGTCATCGCCACACACTCTAGTCAGAAGAGAACAGGAGAGAGTGAGACGGACTCAGAGAGAACAGAACAACACTAGAGAGAGCAGTAAACGGAAAGACAGCAGTACTGCTAGCGCTAAGACAGTGGAAAGGTAGTGTGTGTTCGGATACACTGAGTTATTCTGATACTCTAAAGTCATTTGGACTGCGGATATGGAAGCATAAAGGCATCGTGTGTGTATTGTGTGTGTGTGTGTGTGTGTGTGTGTGTGTGAGACCTTGGTCTCAGTCTGAAATAAAGGTATGGTAATTTATACTACTGCAGAGAGTAGCGAGAGTGGAGAGGGCGGCATTTAAATAAATAAAAAATATATATCCTTGGCCATTCAGACTTGACCTCTAATGACAATCCTTACCCATCTCCTGCATGCACATGTACACACACATGCACTGAGAAGTACATACACACACAATATTCCCTCTTCCCCTCCCCCTTTCTCTCGCTGAACATTGAATGTTGACACACACACACACACACACACACACACACACACACACACACACACACACACACACACACACACACACACACACTGCTGCCAATCACTGCCAGGCCTGAGGCGACCCTGTTGGAGTTGTTTATTACCCACCATCCCTAGAGTAAAGTCTTCCTGCCCCAGTGCTGTCTGGGAGATGGATCACTTCCAACGTGGGAGTCTCGTCTCAGTCCGTCAGTCACCACTCCCCCACACCTGATCCCCCCCCCTTCAAGCCCCATCTCCCAATCACACAGCTACCCCCACACCTACCAGCACTCTGACTCGACAGACTGGAACAGACTCTCCTTTGCATAGAGTTGATCAGGCTTGTCCCAACCCTCTTCAATGGATGTCCTCTCTCTCCATACATCTCTCTCAATCCATCTCTCTTTCCTTTCTGCAACTCTGTTGCTGGACATTGTAGGGATCTGGAACACGCTGGAAAACACATGGAAATACACACACAGAGACATACACGTCAATACAGAGCATCCCAAACAAGCTCAATAGGTGACATGACTGGGGAGCATGCAGGCCATGGAATAACTGGGACATTCTCAAGAATTGTGTGAAGATCCTTGCTACATGCGGCCTTGTATTATCATGCTGAAACACAAGGTGATGGTGGAGCAAGAATGGCACAACAATGGGCCTCAGGATCAGAGTGTATCTGTGCATGGTTACACGTGGTCTGTGGTTGTGAGGCCGGTTCGACCTACTGCCAAATTCTCTAAAACAACGTTGGAGGTGGCTTATGGTAGAGAAATGAACATCTCTGGCAACAGCTCTGGTGTACAGTCCTGCAGTCAGCATGCCAATTACACACTCCCATCAAAACTTGGGACATCTGTTACATTGTGTTGTGTGACAAAACTGCAAATTTCAGTGGCCTGTTATTGTCCACAGCACAAAGTGCACCTGTGTAATTATTATGCTGTTTAATCAGCTTCTTGATATTCCACACCTGTCAGGGAGATGGATTATCTTGGCAAAGGAGAAATGCTCACCAACAGGGATGCAAACACATTTGTGCACACATTTTTGAGAAATAAGCTTTTTTGTGAGTATGGAACATTTCTGGGATCTTTTATTTCAGCTCATGAAACATGGGACCGACACTTTACATGTTGCGTCTATGTTTTTGTACTGTACTGCTTAGAACTAAAGGACAGTATTCATATTTGCTAACTAGAGCAGATCTCTACAGCTCTAACAGCTAAAAAAAAAGGGATCCCTATTTTCTACACAGGGGAAAGGCTCAACAGTGGAAATGCAGTAAAACAGCTGTTCTAGGGACACAAGGTATATATAATAGAGGTTAGAGCTCTTCCCAATCGATGGCAACTCAGCAGATTTCTCAGTCAGGTACAGTAGGCTACAGTACATTAGAGTGATACTGCAGCGTGCCTAGTTCAATCTGTGGATAATCCATACACATACAGAGGGATAAGGATCTCATCCAATCACACAGGCAAAAGTACAGTAACAGCTGGCCTCCCTCATTCAGATTACTACTCTACTACTACACATCCATTCATTTATCTCCTCCTATCTGTTTGATTTAACCAGACAACATCAGACAGCGCCTCTCTCAGACATGTAGACCTAAAACCAGGCAGCGTTTCTCCTAGGAAAGAGCCATGCCTCAAAGCCTCCATGGTAATCATGGCTCCCCAAGCTACGCTACAGACGGAAAGGGAACGGGGTAAGAGAGAGGGATCAGGGATAAGTCATCCTGCTCCTGCCCCTGTCAGTCCTAAATCAGGTCAGTGGGCACAGCAGTAGAGTGAATCAACCCAGCTCACACACTAAGTAGGAGTATTTCACCAGCTCCCAAAGATTAAGACGGAAGGATTTTGGGGGGGATGAGAAAGAGGATAGAGGATGAGACAGAAGGAAGGGGGGAGAGAAAGAAATAGAGAGTATGTTTAGAAGGGAGAACAAGGGAAGTGATAGAGGAGAACATTCAAGGGAGCCAAGCTGTAGTTATTAGAGAGGTCTAAATGACATGTGGACAATAATAAGCAAAGAGAGTGCTGACACGCACACACACACACACACACACACACACAGTAAGCAGTATGTAGGGTGCAGGCAGACAAAAAGCTAGCACCAACAGGGCCTGATGAGTTAATGCCAGAGAGACATCCTGCCTGTGGAGTCGGAGGCTAAATGAAGCAATGCCAGAGTGAATATGCTCTGGAGCAGGGGAAACCAGTGGAACAGGGCATTGTCATGGCAACAGGCCAGTTGATCCATATTGGTAAGATAGCAGGTGGGTCAGGGAGACTGGGACTACTACCACAGCTGCCCAGTTTCACACTTAGCCTATATATACACTGTTCATTTTCAGCAGGCACTTTTTCAAAAGGACTACATACTCTGAAAACCATGCCTAAACCGTCTGAGCTGACCGGAAGCCAACACTTCTACCCAAAGGTGTGTAGAAATCAAGTTTATCTGTTTGCCCTTTAATGAGCAGTCCAGTCCTCTTCTCCTTCACACCTCTACAGGAGAGCAGTGTGGCGTGCAGACACCAGGTACTACGACAGAGCACTCTGTCAAACCAGTAACACACAGCCTCACACGCATGCACACACATGTACACAGGCAAACCGCAAGGGGGAGAAACGTCTCAGGGGGAGAAAGTGTAAACATAAAGCCCCGAGTCAGCGTACTGTTCATGTCGTGTGGTGTACAGGAGAGGTCAGATGTATGGGAGGATACAGATCCACTGTGGTGAGCTGATCCTCGTCAACAATGGCTAAAGTGCAACACAGCAGCCGAACATACTCACCAAACACACTTGTACCATACGTGATGTAATATCAGAGCACTTAGAAGGTTACGGTGAGTCCACTGTTGCTTCCACTAACTGAGGATGTTAAGAGAAAAAGAGTGGGTGGTTGAACACAGAGCTGAATCATCATGCATGCTGCTCACCAACCATGACGGATGGATATTACTGGGACTGGAAAACAAGCCCTTTATCTTCGGCTGGATTACTTTCTTATGTTCTAAAATACATGTTACCAAGACAAATAGGATTGCTCATGTTCTGAATCGTTCAGCTGAGTTCTTTCTCTAACACATCATTAACATGACATCCAAAAAGTCCGATTTCGTAACCCCGTACATCCCATAATAAGCACCAAGCTTTGTCTACAGAGCGGTGTGCTTTCTCGAAGCGACTTTCGAGGATTTGACACGCTGTGGTGGTTATCTGAAAGGTTGTTGACACGTGGGTCGCAAGAAGTTCAATTAACCTGACACGAACGGAATAAAATGAGCTCAGTGCTCTGTGTCATTTCGCAAAACACGCTTGTTGTGATAAATCTTCAAAATAAGAGCAGGAACTTCGCGTACCAAAATGTCATGTCTTCAAAATCGATATCTATCGATATCGTTTTGTGCTCCGGATTCGAGAAGAAAGATGACGAATTCAACGGCCGGACCTGGCGTCTGGTATAATGCATTTAGACAGAGAGTTAGGTTAAGTTGACTGCACAAATGGATTGATTGCACAAATCAGTTGACTACATGTGTGGGTAGGATGTGGGGTATGCAGACCCGCAAACCACTTTGGCCACTCATGATGCGTTCAGATTTTTTTGTGGCCCTCACCCCCATCAAAGCTGCCCCATCACTGATCTCCAGCTACTCAGACAGACACACATCCTCTCATCGGAAAAGAGACCACACACATACAGTAGCTGGTTGAAAACGACAGTCCCACCCTGACCACTGTCACTAGGGGGTGTTGGTTGCACTACAGTAAACATGAGTCATGGCCCTACCAACAACTAGCCTACTATAAAGAGATTTAACTTGGTATTCCTTGATTATGTAGATTCTGAGACTTGATTCCCTCTAGATTACAGGTCAATACACTGTCTGCTATCTTCTACTGACTAAAGGCTTCTGATGTGTGAAAGTAGTGATTATCTTAATTAATATTGACTGTTCTGATTTCACCAATCACTATGACGGACAGGAACGGCTTACTGAATGACCAGCAGGTGACAGCATGATTGATTAATTGATGATTTTAAATGTGATTTTGAATGTTAATTGTTATGTATTAAAGTCCACCCCCATATTCCCGCACCCAATGCTACTGGTTACACACGTACAAATGCCAGCACAAACACGCTGAACACACACACTCTCAGCTCAGTGTGGGTCCACTACTACTCATTGCTTCTGCAGGTAAGCCACATCCTCTAAGATGTCAAGCACTAAACTGAGAGAGACCACAACATTCCTGTGACACGTAACTCATTACATTCCCACGGAAACATTTTACATCTCTTACTAACAGTCCCACCGCTACCACAAAATAACATTCTACCGAGACCAAAAACATAGCCCTACAAAAGCAAACATTTCCCACCGCTACCACACAATAACATTCTACCGAGACCAAAAACATAGCCCTACAAAAGCAAACATTTCACACACCGCCCCCAAAAAACACACACTCCACACTTACAACAACCTAGACACCTCTCACTGCCGCAAAATAACATTTCACTCAAACCCTAAATTCTCTCCCACACTGTAATTTACTGGCTATGTAACAGTACAGACAGTAGGGAGAGAGAAACACCCTGTGTGCTTGTGTGTGTGTAGTACAGCCTGCAGTATCACTTGGAGACAGTTTATCAAGAGACCAGCAGCAGGAAGTGGCATTTAAAGAGTCAGTGTGTGTGTGTGTGTGTGTGTGTGTGTGTGTGTGTGTGTGTGTGTGTGTGTGTGTGTGTGTGTGTGTGTGTGTGTGTGTGTGTGTGTGTGTGTGTGTGTGTGTGTGTGTGTGTGTGTTTATTTAGTGTGGTTTGCTATCACTGACAGGGAGGGATGAGACCAGCTTCCCCCTCATCCTCACCCCTAACCTCTCTCCAGCCTGGCTTCATACCCCTCCTCCCTCTCTTTTCCTTCACACGTGTGGTGTGGTCCTCCGTAGGACCGGACGGGTGTGTGCCTGTAGAGGGGAGTGACACCCTGTTTGTTGACAGTCAGAGTGGTCCTGTGGGGGAAGATAGATACAGTACTGCCTGGGTCTGGGGTTGGGATTGGGGTATCGCCCAGGACAGGACAAGCCGTGTCCAGACCACACCAGTACACTGATGGAAGGGGATGAGAGGAGTGGAGATGGAGGAGAGAGAGGTGAAAGGGGTGTGGACAGAACAGAAGAGACCAGGGAGAGGATGTGTGCTAGAGGTGGGATAGGTGGAGAAAAGAGAAATGGAGGTGAGAGAAGAGGAGATGGAAGGGGTGAGGGTGGGTGTGCTGAGGGCATGACAGGGGGTGACACCCCCCACTGATCTCCTGTGCTGATACACAGACTCTACCCAACAAACAGACAACTGCACATTAACTGGGCTTTAGTATCTTAATCTGACGTCAGTACCTGTTTTATAGAGTCACTCAGGGTTTTGGGCCTCAAAATGGCAGCGTCAGCTTGGAAACGTTCCAAACTTTGAAGAGCTCTCGCCAATCATGCTCCTGTTTTCAAAACTATGTGGGGAATAATATGTGAGACTCAGGACTCGGAGAGAAAGGTTTAACATTTCATGTGACTCTTGTACTTGAAACAATAACAAAACGGGACATGGTCATGTGATATCCCTGGAAAAGACAACAACTGCTGACCTTCTCTCAAAACACCTCAAACAGTCTTCAGCAGAGCCTCCCATCAAAAAAAGAGTAATGTTGTGTTGCTACCATGCTGTGTTGTCATGTGTTGCTGCCATGCTATGTTGTTGTCTTATAGGTCTCTCTTTATGTAGTGTTGTGGTGTCTCGCTTGTCGTGATGTGATTTTGTCCTATATTTTCATTTTATTTTGTATTTTTAATCCCAGCTCCTGTCCCCGCAGAAAGCCTTTTGGTAGGCCGTCATTGTAAATCAGAATTAGTTCTTAACTGACTTGCCTACTTAAACAAAGGTTAAATAAAAACAACATCAATTTTTAAAAATCCCTCAGTTCATCTTGATAGCTAGCAAACACACACACAAACACAGTGGAGAGTGGGAAAACGTGGCCTTGGTTATAGAGCACAGAGTGTTGCTCTGCTATAGGGGGAAACTCTGGAGCCATTAGAGAGGAAATAAGGTCCTTTATTACCCTGTCTACTCTACACCTGAGGCATGTTAGCAAGCCCACAGGAGACATGCCACTTTCCTGTTCACTCAGTTAAATCATGTAAACTGGCCAGGCCAGTGGGCTCTTAATGAGAGGGCTGTCACCAGGGCCTGTTCTTGCCTCTCTGGCGCCCAAGGCAAGACCAAAAAATGCTGCCACCGCAAAACTAAAATAGTCCCAGTAAGCCAAATGACTTTGAAAAAACATCTAAAAGATACGTTTTCCAGACTTTGAAGTTAGGTTAAATTTAGGTTCGGGATGAACGGTGAAAGGACGTATTTTCTGAACGTATAAAATACACATCCTCCAGGATGTTGAAAAGGCACCAAAGATGTTGAAAAATATGTATTTTCCAGACTTTGAAATCAGGTTCATTTTTGGTTCTGAATTAAAGTTGAAAATACTTATTTTTTTCCAGAGGTTGAAAATATGTTTTTTCTGGACGTTGAAATTAGGTTTATTTTTTGTTCTGAACGAAAGTTGAAAATACGTCATTTATAGACGTCTATGTTGGACTGGTCCAGACCGGACCAAATCTGAACCAAACATAGACATCTATGATAATTTCAGATTTGGTTCGGACCGTGACAAAAATGTGGATATGAAAATCAAGGCAGGTATGGGCTACACCAAAAAAAGATGTCCAAAAGGCATCAGCATCTGTCCGTGCTTACTGAGGTGTAGCCTGAAATAGAGTTTTATGAACACCCATCTACGTGATAAGCCTACTGTTTGTAAAACACCAAAAAAAGACGTCCCAAGGACGTTGGCTCCTGCTTACTGAAGTGTAGCCTTCCATGTCAGCCAGCAATGGAATGTTATGAATGACCATCCATGTGGTAGGCCCACCATTTGTAAAACAGGCTATTGAACTGACTTTATTAGTCCTGATTCCTGTGACCAATTCAATCTGGCTATTTAAGCTCTGAATATCAGCTACACAATTATTGGGGGAGATATCGTGAGCCTATTTACAATGTGTTTACACAGCAGGAAATGCAGGAGTATTTTATTTTTCGCTATGATCAGCTTGTCAAAAATCACTGAATCACGAAAACAATTGTAATTGACTCCGCATGTTAATTTTGTTGATTGGGCGCGATTTAGCTTAGCCTATTTGAGCGGAAAAACCTGCATGGATGATGTAGAAAGTGTCGATCTAAATAAATTGTCATACATTTTATCTCCAGCCTGTAAGCCACATATTATTTTTTACCATATCCTGTATCATCTACATGATTTATGTTTCATGTTTTTTTGTTTAGGGAACATTGGTGGAGCACCACAGCGATGCATCTCTCCAACAGAATCCTGAAAAGGTGTGCTGGGAATGGACAAGCAAAATATTTTGCCTTTGACAAAGTGGGCACTGCTTATCACAGGGCGGCATCAGGTGTATAAAATTCAAGCACACTGCCATGCAATCTCCATAGACAAACGTTGGCAGTAGAATGGCCTTACTGTAGAGCTCAGTGACGTTCAACGTGGCACCGTCATAGGATGCCACCTTTCCATCAAGACAGTTTGTGAAATGTTTGACCTGCTAGAGCTGCCCCGATCAACTGTAAGTGCTGTTATTATGAAATGGAAAGGTCTAGGAGCAACAACGGCTCAGTCGCAAAGTGGTAGGCCACACAAGCTCACAGAATGGGACCGCTGAGTGCTGAAGCGCATTAAAAATTGCCTGTCCTCAATAGCAACACTCACTACTGAGTTCCAAACTGCCTCTGGAAGAAACGTCAGCACTGTTTGTCGGAAGCTTCAGTAAATGGGTCTCCATGGCCGAGCAGCCGCACATAAGCCGAAGATCACCATGCACAATGCCAAGCGTTGGCTGGAGTGGTGTAAAGCTCGCCGCCATTGGACTCTGGAGCAGTGGCAAGTACAAATGGCAAGTCTAAATGTGCAAGGAAGGCAAAATGAAAGTGCAAGGAGGCATGCAACTGAAATGCAGGGATAGCAGCAATGAGGTTACCGAGGTAGACATGTACAACTGAATAATGTCCTTAATCAGACTTTGCAAAGCAATGTCAGAGTCCAGTAGTACCATGAAGAGTGCAAAGAGAGTAGTGCAACAAGGTCCCTGAGAGGCAGTACTAGGATTTGAGCGGGTGGAGATGGCTAGTGCCGTGTCACAGATTCCGGGTGGGTTACAGTAGCTGGAAAGAAACTGTTCTTGAGGCTGCTAGTGTGGGAATGTAGAGACCTGTACTGCCTGCCTGATGGTAGGAGGGCAAACAGTTTGTGGCATGGACGTGAAGGGTCCCTGATGATACCGCGCACCCTACGCAGACACCGCTTGTGTTTGAGGTCTATGATGGCAGGGAGCTGAGCACCAGTGATGTGCTGGGCGGTTTTCACCACCCGTTGCAGGGCCTTCCGGTCGGCCACGGAGTATCCACCAAACCACACTGTGGCACAGTTAGTCAGAATGCTCTCAACCGTGCAGCGGTAAAAGTTCACCAGGATCTTGGGAGACAGGCGGGCCTTCTTCAGCCTCCTCAAAAAGTACAGGCGCTGCTGCACCTTTTTGACCAGGGTTGAGGTGTTGATGGTCCAGGAGAGGTCATAAGAGATGTAGACACCCAGGAATTTGAAGCTGGGCACATGCTCCAAATCAGTGCCATCAATGAGAACTGGGGCGTGGCTGCAGCTTTTAGACTTCCTGTAATCCACAATGAGTTCCTTGGTTTTCTTTGCATTGAGGGCCAGGTTGTTGTCAGATCACCATGCAACCAGGTGCTTGACCGTGTACAGGAACGCAGTCATAGGTGAAGAGGGAGTGCAGGAGGGGACTCAGCACGCAGCCCTGTGGCACACCGGTGTTCAGGTTCAGGGTTGAGGAAGTGAAGTTGTCTTCCCTGACAGACAGGAAGTCCAAAGTCCAGTTACAGAGAGAGGGACTGATCCCTAGGTCATGGAGTTTGGTGATCAGCCTATAGGGAATGATTGTATTGAATGCTGAGCTAAAGTCTATGAACAGCATTCTCACATAGGTGTTGGTTTTATCCAGGTGTGTCAGTGCAGAGTATAAAGCTGTTGCGATGGCGACCTCTGTAGACCTGTTTGGTCGGTATGCAAACTGGTGGGGATCCAGTGGTCGAGGGAGGCAAAACTTAAGGTAGGCCAAAACCAGTCTTTCGAAGCACTTAATGATCGTGGAGGTGAGTGCAACAGGTCATTCAGGCTTGATGCGGTTGACTGCTTCGGCACTGGCATAATGTTTGCGGTCTTGAAGCACGTGGTGACAACCGCCTGGGCCAGTGACAGGTTGAAAATGTCAGTGAAGACCTCGGCCAGCTGCCCAGCACATGCTCTGAGTACACGACCGGGGACGCCAATCAGGGCCAGCAGGCTTGCGTGCATTCACCCTACTCAGTGCAGACAACACATCTGCAATGGATAGTCTGAGGGGGAGGTCGTCTGGGGGGAGCTCAGCTTTGATGGCTGGATCTTTGTTGTCCCTGTTGAAGCGAGCATAGAACCTATTTAACTCATCGGCGATGGAGACATCGCTGGCTGTGGGGGTAGGGTTTTTTGGTCGGTAGTCTGTGATGGCTTAGATGCCCTGGCACATTCGTCGAGGGTCGGAGTTGTTGTTGAAGTGCTCCTAAATCTGCAATTTGTGGTCATGTTTAGCCATCTTGATGCCCTTTTTTTAGGTTGACCCTGGATGAGGGTCACCAGATCTAAAAGCCTTTAGCCTTTACTGCCTTTAGCAGTAGTCGGATCTCTCTGTTCATCCAAGGCTTCTGGTTGGGGAAGGTCTTTATTAGTTTATGGGTGATGACATTGTTTATGCAGATGTTGATGTAATCCATAATGGAAGAAGCATATGTTTCAATGTCCGTATGGGAGTCAAGGGTGGCCTGTGTGGCAACCAATCTCCAGTCTGTGTGTTGAAACTGGTGCTGTAGCAATGAGTCTGACCCCTCTGGCCACACTTTGATTGTCCTCACTGATGGTTTCACGCCTTTAACGAGGGGTAAATACTTGGTGAGCAGGAACAGTGAAAGGTGATCAGACTGTCCAAGGTGGGGGAGGGGAACGGCTTTGCAAGCCTGTTTGTATACACGTGGTCTAGTGTATTGTCTCCTCTAGTGGGGCAGGTGACAATTTCGTGGAATTTAGGAACAACACTTTTCAGATTTGAGTGATTAAAATCCCCTGCAACAATAAAAGCATGATCAGGATGTGCAGTTTGCTGTTTGCTAATAGAAACCTGCAGTTCTTTCATTGCTAGTTTAGCATTAGCATCCGGAGGTACAGTATATAGGCTGCAGTAACAACAATGGATTTAAGCTCCAGAGGCAAGTAGAAAGGCCTGCACCTAATCATCAGGTACTCCGGATTGGTTGAGCAGTGACTCTGTTACTGTCTGTACTAGAGGTCGACCGATTGTGATTTTTCAATGCCGATACCAATTATTGGAGGACCAAAAAAAAAAACTGATACCGATTAATCAGCTGATGTTTTTATATATTTATATATTTTTAATAAAGACTATTACAACAATACCGAATGAACACTTTTATTTTAACTTAATATAATGCATAAATAAAAATCAATATAGTCTTAAATAAATAATGAAACATGTTCAATTTGGTTAAAATAATGCAAAAACACAGTGTTGGAGACGAAAGTAAAAGTGAAAAATGTGCCATGTAAAAAAAAGCTAACGTTTAAGTTCCTTGCTCAGAACATGATTACATATGAAAGCTGGTGGTTCCTTTTAACATGAGTCTTCAATATTCCCACTTAAGAAGTTTTAGGTTGTAGTTATTATAGGAATTATATGGCTATTTCTCTCTATACCATTTGTATTTCATATACCTTTGACTATTGGATGTTCTTATAGGCACTATAGTATTGCCAGCCTTATCTCAGGAGTTAATAGGCTTGAAGTCATAAACTGCGCTGTGCTTCAAGCATTGCGAAGAGCTGCTGTTAAACGCAGGAAATGTTTGAATGAATGCTTAATAGCCTTCTGCTGCCTAACACCGCTCAGTCAGACTGGTCTATCAAATATTTAATCATAGACTTAATTATAATGAACACACATAACACGAGCCTTAGGTCATTAATATAGTCAAATCCGGAAACTATAATTTCAAAACAAAAAGTTTATTCTTTCAGGGAAATATGGAATTGTAACGTATTTTATCGAACAGGTGGTATCCATAAGTCTAAATATTGCTGTTGCATTGCACAACCTTCAATGTCTTGACTTTGGATAAAACAATTCTGCTAAGATAAATTACCATATTAGCCAAAGCCAGGCCAATGATATGAGGAGGATGTACATTTGTGGAGCTTTAGTCTGGGTCGAGAGAATTCCTGAAGGTAAATTCATAAAAGGTAAGTAAAAAATGCAGTGTTCTTCAGGAAATTGCATCACAAAACAAATGTGGTACCCATAAAAGCATTTAACAATCATATACTGCGGTAACCCTGGTGGAAAAACAGAACAATAATACTGTTTCCCCATTTCTATTCCTGCAACAGTAGTACCCACTAGCCTAACTAGTAACCGAGCACAGCAGCATCATATGCACCAACTACAGTTCATTCATGAGAGAAATGAAATGAGATTTCTTTGTGATGCATTTATGAGTATCTATAAAACAGCATATGACAGCTGAAGGTATTCCTGTCACATGCCCATTGGTGAGTATAAGCACGGAGTTTCCAGCTTTAAAGCAGCCTTTAAAATTGCCTCCTGATGTTAGTCTAGAGGGCCTTGACTCCAGGGTCTTACATCCTCACACACATACACACAACGTGGCCTACGGCGGAGAGAGGGGCTCTTTGGGTTTGTTAAATATCCTGCAACTCATCCCTCTTCTTCCCCAGACTGGTAAGAGACTAGAGGAGGGCACTACAAAGGCACAGCTCCAGCATCACTGATACCTCACGGCTCCTGCTTCCTTTTGAAGTAATGAAGCGCTTTAAAACAGGAGACGCAAATGGCCTCCCCTCCAAGAGATGTTAAATATCATCCTGGCTGCTAGCACTACAGAGACTTGACTCTCAAACCCTGTGTGCGTGCGTGTGTGTGTGTCTGGACATGTTTAAAAACAAACAGAAATTTCACCAACTGGGGACATTTTGTTAGTCCCCACAAGGTCAAATGCTATTTCTAGGGGGTTTAGGGTTAAGGTTAGAATTAGTGTTAGAATCAGGTTTAGGGTTAAGGTTAGGAGTTAGGGTTAGTTTTACAGTTAGGGTAAGGAGCTAGGGTTAGGTTTAGGGTTAAGGTTATGGTAAGAGTATGGGTTAGGGGTAGGTCCGCTAAAACACCTTTAAACCCTCAGACAAATCCTAAAATGACACACTGCAGGCAGGGAGGTAATGGAAGTTCTCCAGTGAAGGACCCCAGGTGCCCTGTATCAACTAGCACAGGATAATTACAGCTGTGATACAGCAGCCTGATCATGCTGACTGTTCAACCTGGTATTTGGGTGTGTGGTGTGGTGTAGCCAGCCAATTAGATCTACTCCTCCTGTCCCTCCAGACTTACCAAGGACAGGAGATCAGACAACCACCATCTGACACTCAAGGAGAGGTTCAATCAATCTTCATATTCATCATGGTTAGAATCTTTAGTCATAGTTATGCTTAATAGCGCAAAATGTAACGATAACATATAATATATATATAAACAAATCTGACTTAATAGTTGGTTTAATCTTTGCAGCAGCTGTAGATATTAAAGGCTGTAGATATTGAAGGTTGTAGATATTGAAGGCTGTAGATATTGAACGCTGTAGATAGTGAAGGATGTAGATATTGAAGGCTGTAGATATTGAAGGTTATATATATTGAAGGCTGTAGATATTAAAGGCTGTAGATGTTGAAGGTTGTAGATATTGAACGCTGTACATATTGAAGGTTATATATATTGAAGGCTGTAGATATTGAACGATGTAGATATTGAAGGTTGTAGATATTGAACGCCGTAGATACTGAACAATGTAGATATTGAAGGCTGTAGATATTGAACGATGTAGATATTGAAGGTTGTAGATATTGAACGCCGTAGATATTGAACAATGTAGATATTGAAGGCTGTAGATATTGAATGTTACAGATATTAAAGGATGAAAATATTGAAAGTTGTAGATATTGAAGGCTGTAGATAGTGAAGGCTGTAGATAGTGAAGGTTGTAGATAGTGAAGGTTGTAGATATTGATGGTTGTTGATATTGAAGACTGTAGATAGTGAAGGCTATAGATAGTGAAGGCTGTAGATATTGAAGGCTGTAGATATTGAAGGCTGTAGATAGTGAACGCTGTAGATAGTGAACGCTGTAGATATTGAACGCTGTAGATATTGAAGGCTGTAGATATTGAATGTTGTAGATATTAAAGTATGTAAATATTAAAAGTTGTAGATAGTGAAGATTGTAGATAGTGAAAGATGTAGATATTGAAGGCTGTTGATAGTGAAGGCTGTAGATAGTGAATGTTGTAGATATTAAAGGATGTAAATATTGAAAGTTGTAGATATTAAAGGATGTAAATATTGAAAGTTGTAGATATTGAAGGCTGTAGATAATGAAGGCTGTAGATAGTGAAGGCTGTAGATAGTGAAGGCTGTAGATAGTGAAGGTTGTAGATATTGAAGGGTGTAGATAGTGAAGGCTGTAGATAGTGAAGGTTGTAGATATTGAAGGGTGTAGATAGTGAAGGCTGTAGATAGTGGAGGCTGTGGATATTGAAGGCTGTGGATATTGAAGGTTGTAACTATTGAAGGTTGTAGCTATTGAAAGTTGTAGATATTGAAGGTTGTAGATATTGAAGGGTATAGATATTGAAGGGTATAGATAGTGAAGGTTGTAGATATTGAAGGCTGTAGATAGTGAAGGCTGTGGATATTGAAGGTTGTAGCTATTGAAGGTTATAGCTATTGAAGGTTGTAGATATTGAAGGGTATAGATAGTGAAGGCTGTAGATAGTGAAGGTTGTAGATATTGAAGGGTGTAGATAGTGAAGGCTGTAGATAGTGAAGGGTGTAGATATTGAAGGGTGTAGATAGTGAAGGCTGTAGATAGTGAAGGGTGTAGATATTGAAGGGTGTAGATAGTGAAGGCTGTAGATAGTGGAGGCGGTGGATATTGAAGGCTGTGGATATTGAAGGCTGTAGATAGTGAAGGCTGTGGATATTGAAGGTTGTAACTATTGAAGGTTGTAGCTATTGAAGGTTGTAGCTATTGAAGGTTGTAGATATTGAAGGTTGTAGATATTGAAGGGTATAGATAGTGAAGGCTGTAGATAGTGAAGGTTGTTGATATTGAAGGGTGTAGATAGTGAAGGCTGTAGATAGTGAAGGTTGTAGATATTGAAGGGTGTAGATAGTGAAGGCTGTAGATAGTAGAGGCTGTGGATATTGAAGGCTGTGGATATTGAAGGCTGTAGATATAGTGAAGGCTGTGGATATTGAAGGTTGTAACTATTGAAGGTTGTAGCTATTGAAGGTTGTAGCTATTGAAGGTTGTAGATATTGAAGGTTGTAGATATTGAAGGGTATAGATAGTGAAGGCTGTAGATAGTGAAGGTTGTAGATATTGAAGGCTGTAGATATTTAATCCTTGAGAGCTTTACTCCTGGATTGATCCCCGGTCACAAGGTCGGTGAGTACACGAACACAACAGTCCCCTGCCTCGCACAGCTGGCGCCGGTCGTCATGGAAACACTACGACTCCAAACGACTCAAGATAACCCCCTTTGTCAGCTGAAGGATGGTGTGGCGAAATACAAAGAGTGAAGAGACACATGATAGTAAAATACCTCCAAAATAGTAATAATAGTGGTTCAATTAGCTTGCTGTTATAGCTGAGTAATCTTTGGGGATAGTGTGGGATGTGGTCATGCCCTAGATGATATTGGACAGCTCAATGAGGTCACTGGTATGTCACCTTGTTTCAACATGACCTCTTCCTCCTGCTGATGGGACCGGGCGTTGTCAAATCACCAGAAGGACATTTGAAAACCCCCATAAATGATCTAAACAGCGTGAGGAAGGGGCAACTCTTACTCACCTCATCAGTCAAACACCCAGTAATATAGACAAACTGAGCAGGAATGTAAAGCAGTTAACGTAGTTCACACACTCATTCCCACACTGCTCGGCTAACATCACTCTTTCAAGGAGTAAAAATACACCCAGCACTGTAGTATTCAATGAAATAACACCAGCGGGGAGACTGAAGGCAGCATAAATTGTCCCCAATGTTAGTCTCTCAATAAAACATGCAGGCTAGCATGAATATTTCAACAGGCTAAAAGAATTAGCCCACATTCAGCAGACAGCTTCTACCCCATACATCCCTGCACACCCCCTCGACCCAGACAGAGGTTCAGAGAAAACTCATATACACACACATACTTAGACGGTCTGAGACGAACGTTACAGACATTACTACAACTGGCTACGGCTGCACAGATGAGCAATGTGCATAAACAGAGAATATGAAAACACAAGTCAATGATATAACCACATACACATATTTATCATAAATGAGAGTGTTAAAATATTTATACTTTTGCAAAAACAGACACACACACACACACAGATACGCACATGCACACACACACACTGGAACTCACCAGCTAAGCATAGGCTGCCATCTGCACTATATGTTTTTCCTGTTCTCTCTCCCTGAAATCTCTGTAGGGTCACTCTTCTCCAGCCCGACACACATCACACACACACTAACACCAATCACAAGGGTCCAGTTTAGTCCAGCAGCATGTCGTTACAGCCACAGGGTTGTTGTGAGAGAAACCTGGAAGGGTTTATTACAGTAGTAGTGTGGATCTTCAGTCAGTCAGTCAGGCAGCATGACTCTCCTACTCCAGGCTCTCTCTCTCTCTCTCTCTCTCTTCCCTCCTCCTTCTCCTCCTTCCCCCACTCTACAAACACACCCAGTGTTTGTAGAGCCCCAAAAGTGTGCTCCTGTCCTCCTCCTCGCTCTCCCTGTCCTGAGCCCTCTCTCCCATTCAGCAGAGCGCTGGTGAACAATGCCCCAACCGCCGCAACTCTCAAAGCCTTTCTCAGCTGGCAATAATGCCTTTCCACCGTCACTATGGAAACTAATGAAGGCCCAGCCGGGTGGGGGAGAGGGAGGGCAAGCAAGAGAGAGAGAGAATGAGGAGGAGCGATAGAGAATGGAGAGGAGTGGTTGTATGAAAGATGGGGAAGTGTGTGATTGAATGAGCGATAGGGGGAAGGTTTGAGAATTCTAGTTTCAGGCGGTGATGATATACAGTACATATTTTATTGTTCAAGGGGCAATCCTAAAATAGAACTCCATAAATTCCATACCTCCAGAGAGCTAGTTACTCCACAGCGGATCACTAGAGTCTAGGGTGCAGCATACCCCAAGTGACTTCAACCAGACGGAGAAAGCCTTCTTCAACCAGACGCGCCCAAGCCTTCTTCATATGCACAGACTATTATACCTCTTTTTTTTCTCTCCCTTTCCCCTCCTCCCCTCAATGGGCCAAGTATCTGTCAGGGTAACGGGTGAGGGGCTTGTTTGAAAGAAGCAGGTGACATCGCCTGACGCCCGCACGGAACCCACCACGAATAGTTGTGATTTCCATGGAAACGGCGTCGAAGTAATCACTGTTCCCTAAATCATGACGTTGAATTAGAGAAGAGGAAGAGTGGGGGATGGGTGAAATGTTTGTCAAGAGACGCACATGCAAATTTAGGAAATAGAGTCAAAAAGCTAGCATGAGAGCTTGTTGATTTTGTGTTGATCCTGCCTTTGCCTTACGAGGCTGTAAATGTACTGTGGCATTAGGGAGGTAACCTGTATTAATTCACATGCCTCAGCATTTACTGCACTGTTGCTGTCTGAAGCATGCATGGTGGTTGATATTCTCTGCTGTCGATCAGCTGCTCCTCTCCATTGTACTAAAGCAGGGTGCTGAACCGAACACAGCTGCTCAGGTAAAATCGATCTGAGGAAAAACACAAAGAGGGCAGCAGACCTAATCTTCTACTTAGGAGTAGATAGCAGGGGAGCGATATGGAAAGGATTGATGAAGAGACACTTTTACTCTTCACACGGACGAGAGGAATTTGGGACACTGTGAAACAGAAAGGAATTTAAAAACTTCCCCATCATCCTTCCTGCTACATCCCTTTGGCTTATGCAACACTGGAGAACAGGGACGGTGTGTGTGTGTGTCTTGGGAAAGTAGGGCTGAGTTAAGTTGGTCAACTCTCCCTGGCCTATACGTGTGCCCTCTTTCCTTATGTCCTACAACCAGGTCATTCTCACCATCTAAACTGCTTGTACTCTACTCTCATCTACGACTTTAGTCAGATTCATTATATCTTCACAGTACAGTGTAGGGGTTTATTCTGATCAAGTCACCGAGATGCAAACGCACACACTGACGGATGCACACACACATGCACATATACACACTGCGAAGAACACCAGTCTAAATCTCCTGTTCTTCATATGCTCCACTGACCTGAGCACAGCATCTGTCTCACTGCTGCCTGAGGGGGTCAACACACATATGCATGTAATAGCACTCGTTTTGACCAACAGTGCTCAAATAACACTAGAACACACACTTGCATACACAGACAGACACACAGAGACAGATGGAAGACACTATTTGGAGATGTTTTCTAATTTGAGGGAAGATTATATTCCTTTGGCAAGGTCTGACACTGTGAAAAAGTCAAGGTCGGCCAACTTGACTGCCTGTGCGTGTGTGTCTGCGTGGGTGTGTGTGTGTGCTCTCGCAGAGAACAAGGCACATGAAGTCCTGCAGCAAACCATCCCCCATTACAACCCGACTAACTACCCCCTACCTACACACACACACACACACACACACACTCTCACACACACTACCCCCTCACCCACTCACATGCAGACAAAAACATTTAAACAACATTTCTTAAGAAAGCCTGCCATAGTCTTGCCAAAGCCTTCAAAGACTATGTCTGCATTTGCCTCACAAACCCCCCTCCCGAGGACATTACCTGCTTCCAGATCAGGGGACCTGATACTGAATTCTACAGATACTTCAACTAAAATGATTTTTAAATAGTTAATATAAATCGATGAGATGTCGCCATGGTGAGGGTCAGTGCACCCTACGGGTGTGAGCCGGAAGGAGGACACTGGGCTGTTGTCATGGAGACCACGCGCACAGTTCACTCACAACTACAAATACATAACGTGAATGCAGGACGCACATGCACGTGCAAGCATGCCCCATACCCTATCCTGTGAGGACAGACCGCGTTTCAGTGATCTCAGGCTTATCTCTGAAGGCCTGTGTGTGTGAATATCGCCAATGTCAGAGACACAACATGCTGCCTGGCTTCTATTCTGTAGGGGGAAGAGGTCGCGAAAGGACACTGGCATCGCAACAGAAGGGCCCTCTACAGCTACTAAGACACACTCTTTATACACACTAACCATCAAAGAGATTCTGGTCTAATTCTATTGCTAAGCTACTAAAATAATGTAATTGAATGAGAGTTTGGGAATAACAAATAGGAAAAGAATGGATGGAGCATTATAGGCTTTGTCCAAGTGTGTATACCTACTCAGATCGGTCTCCAGACGATCAAATACACTGAGTGTTCTAATGTTGACACTGACAATCCCGTCCAAAACAGTTCAGACAAGTTTCTGCTTACAGTATATTATGTTTTTATTCAATTTGATCTTCGTCAAGGTTTTTTTGGGCTCTTCATGTACACAAAACAAATTCTCGAGGCAAGCCGAAGTTTGGTAGCCGAAGTCTACAGCCCTTCATCGGTGATTGATCAACAGTAGGGATTCTTCAATAAAGCGTTTGATGTCATTCAATGAGACGACTCGTTTTCATGTCATTTTCTTTCACGAGAAATACTGCACCAAACATCTTAGTTAGATGTACAATTGTGCGACTAAGATTTCGTCGGCCAAAATGTCAAAATTAATTACAGATTTCTTGAGTTATCCCAAGATAAAATCTGCCTATTTTGAGGAAGCGTATACTGGCTACGGCATCTCAAGATGGAAAAACAGTACTAATGCCGCTTTTTCTTGTTTTTCAAGCAAAGGTCTTTTAAGGGAGTATACGAGCATACTCGTTCAGTTCACCTAAGGCGCCACCTGAACAAAAGCATGCGGAAGGCTTTACTTAGCTCCTCAAATATTCAGTAGCCCAAATCACAATGGGGTTTAAAACCCTCTGATCTGCTCATCTCTTTCACCCATTATCATCAGCCACAGTGTATATTTAAAGGAGCAAAGCCATTAATATTTCACCCAGCTAGAGGAGCCTTTAATTTATTATTACAATTAAAACAGATCTGGTGGAGTGAAGAAGAAACAGAATAACAAAGTGGGCAAACCACTGTATAATCCCTGTAATGCCCTCTAGATAGAATTACTAGACCTGCTCTCCCAATGAGAGCAGAGGTCAGGCATGTCAGTGGACTAGAGTGGAATGATCTGGCGACTGCATATCTATGCTTGTCACTCTGTTTGAGGATGACTGGCCCTGGGGCTGAGAGAGAGATAGAGGAGTCACATGATCTGTTAGCGTGTGTAACAGATGACACTGCCCCAGGGGGTGACAGTTAGAGGTGCTGGACCATGGAGACCCAGTAATGAGGCACTGCCCCCCCCAGAGTACCCCTCAACACCCGTCGAGCCCGTCTCGTGACCCCCTTTCCCTGGGGCATGGAATCCACTGTGGCCTGAACATGGACTCAGTCATATGAGAGCTTTTTTATCTATCTAAAATAAGACTACTACAAGTTGTTAGTTGCAAAAGAGTGCAGTTTCTATTGACTTAACTTCTATGTGGGTATCGTTTAACTTGAACTTCAGAGAACAGAGACATTATAAGTGTTGTAGTTTATTATGTTGTAATGGTGGTGGCGGGAACTCTGACTGTGCTTTAGAATATTGAAATGGTGTAGTTTAGTGAGGTGTAATACTCTAGTAGCAGTAGCTGCAATATGACTCCGAACCAGAAGTGAAATAATGAAACATCATTAAGCTCATAGTGTTGCGTTCAATCAGTGTGACTGCATAATGACAGGAAGCAGAGTGGGACTACAACACTGTGAGATTACAACCCCAAACAGGCCCCAGGCCAGGATGGACAGAGATATGACAAGGGAGCTAGAATATTACTAACTACATTTATATTAGCTTCATCAGGAACTTTACTTAATCATCCTACAGTAATATACTGAGAAATACCAGGTAATATATAGTACACTGTACACAATTGTTATTGGGCAGACACACTGGCTGTAGACTTGTTTACGTGTTGCTGTGCGTTTTGTTGCCAACCTTACTTTGCTACCTGACAACTTTACGTTTTTTACTTTTTAATGACCTTTTTAATGATATTTTGTTTTTTTTTTCCTCAACTTTTTTTTCCATTCAACTTTTTCACTCCCGACGCTTTATCTGGACATGGTTCGTCAGGACCTCCAACAGCCGAAGCTAAGTAGTAACATTAACATGATGCCTTCTAATTGCAGTCGCCATACTCATAATATACAGGAGAACGATCGCCTTACGGCGAGGATAGCTGTGCTACAAGCCCAGCTTCAGACGCAATCGCTAGGCAAGGGTAATTTCAGTGTAGGAAAGGATGAAACAGCATCTGTGCCACCAGTAAGTACAGATAGTAACGTTAGTATAAATCCCCTCGCACGGTCCCCGCAGCCGGACAACTTTCTCATGGTTTCTGGAGGGAAATGCTGTAGGAATGCTCAACCAGTGTCGCTCATTCAGCCGACAGAAACTTTCAACCGGTTTTCCCCATTAAGCAACGAGTCGGAGTCAGAGGCCGAGCCTTCTCTTGTCTCTACTCCTCCCGTTTCGGGGTCTGAGACGCCGAAGCTTCCCACCATTAGCTCTGACAAATTGAAAACTCCAGTCATTGGCGACTCCATTACCCGCAGTATTAGACTTAAAACGAATCATCCAGCGATCATACACTGTTTACCAGGGGGCAGGGCTACTGACGCTAAGGCTAATCTGAAGATGGTGCTGGCTAAAGATAAAACTGGCGAGTGTAGAGAGTATAGAGATATTGTTATCCACGTCGGCACCAACGATGTCAGGATGAAACAGTCAGAGATTACCAAGCGCAACATAGCTTCAGCGTGTAAATCAGCTAGAAAGATGTGTCGGCATCAAGTAATTGTCTCTGGCCCCATCCCAGTTAGGGGGAGTGATGAGCTCTACAGCAGAGTCTCACAACTGAATCGCTGGTTGAAAACTGTTTTCTGCCCCTCCCAAAAGATAGAATTTGTAGATAATTGGCCCTCTTTCTGGGACTCACCCACAAACAGGACCAAGCCTGACCTACTGAGGTGGTGACGGAATGCATCCTAGCTGAATTTGTGCTCTCCTCTTATCTACCAACATAGACAGGGCTATAACTCCTCTAGCTCCACAATGAGATAGGGTGCAGGCCAGGCAGCAGGCTGTTAGCCAGCCTGCAAGCATAGTGAAGTCTGCCACTAGCACAGTCAGTGTAGTCAGCTCAGCTATCCCCATTGAGACCGTGTCTGTGCCTCGACCTCGGTTGGGCAAAACTAAACATTGCGGTGTTCGCCTTAGCAATCTCACTAGGATAAAGATCTCCTCCATTCCTGTCATTATTGAAAGAGATCATGATACCTCACATCTCAAAATAGAGCTACTTAATGTTTACTTCAAAGGCAATTATAGTCAATGAACTGATCATAATTTTGATGTGATTTGGCCTGACTGAAACACGAGGCCTCACCTCCTGGCTAAACTAGTGACCATATCCCCCGTGCATCCTGCAAAGGCGGAGGTGTTGCTAACATTTACGATAGCAAATTTAAATTTACACAAAAAAAATGACATTTTCGTCTTTTGAGCTTCTAGTCATGAAATCTATGCAGCTTTATCAATCACTTTTTATAGCTACTGTTTTACAGGCCTCCTGGGCCATATACAGCGTTCCTCATTGAGTTCCCTGAATTCCTATCGGACCTTGTAGTCATAGCAGATAATAATCTAATCTTTGGTGACTTTAATATTCACATGGAAAAGTCCACAGACCCCCTCAAAAAGGCTTTCGGAGCCATCATCAACTCAGTGGGTTTTGTCCAACATGTCTCCGGACCTACTCACTGTCACGGTCATACTCTGGACCTAGTTTTGTCCCATGGAATAAATGTTGTGGATCTTAATGTTTTTCCTCATAATCCTGGACTATCGGACCACCATTTTATTACGTTTGCAATTGCAACAAATAATCTGCTCAGACCCCAGCCAAGGAACATCAAAAGTCGTGCTATAAATTCACAGACAACACAGAGATTCCTTGGTGTCCTTCCAGACTCCCTCTGTCTACCCAAGGTCGTCAGAGGACAAAATCAGTTAACCACCTAACTGAGGAACTCAATTTAACCTTGCGCAATACCCTAGACGCAGTTGCATCCCTAAAAACTAAAAACGTTTCTCATAAGAAACTAGCACCCTGGTATACAGAAAATACCCGAGCTCTGAAGCAAGCTTCCAGAAAATTGGAACGGAAATGGCGCCACACCAAACTGGAAGTCTTCCGACTAGCTTGGAAAGACAGTACCGTGCAGTATCGAAGAGCCATTACTGCTGCTCGATCATCCTATTTTTCCAACTTAATTGAGGAAAATAAGAACAATCCGAAATTCCTTTTTGATACAGTCGCAAAGCTAACTAAAAAGCAGCATTCCCCAAGAGAGGATGGCTTTCACTTCAGCAGTAATAAATTCATGAACGTCTTTGAGGAAAAGATCATGATTATTTGAAAGCAAATTATGGACTTTAAATTTGCATTTTCCTTCAAAGCTCAGTTGTCCTGAGTCTGCACAACTCTGCCAGGACCTAGGATCAAGAGAGGCACTCAAGTGTTTTAGTACTATATCTCTTGACACAATGATGAAAATAATCATGGCCTCTAAACCTTCAAGCTGCATACTGGACCCTATTCCAACTAAACTACTGAAAGAGCTGCTTCCTGTGCTTGGCCCTCCTATGTTGAACATAATAAACGGCTCTCTATCCACCAGATGTGTACCAAACTCTCTAAAAGTGTCAGTAATAAAGCTCTCTTGAAAAAGCCAAACCTTGACCCAGAAAATATAAAATACTATCGGCCTATATCGAATCTTCCATTCCTCTCAATTTTTTTAGAAAAGGCTGTTGCACAGCAACTCACTGCCTTCCTGAAGACAAACAATGTATACGAAATCTTAAGTCTGGTTTTAGACCCCATCATAGCACTGAGACTGCACTTTTGAAGGTGGTAAATTACATTTTAATGGCATCAGACCGAGGCTCTGCATCTGTCCTTGTGCTCCTAAACCTTAGTGCTGCTTTTGATACATACCATCGATCACCACATTTTTTTTGAGAGATTGGAAACCCAAATTGGTCTACACGGACAAGTTCTGGCCTGGTTTAGATCTTATCTGTCGGAAAGATATCAGTTTGTCTCTGTGAATGATTTGTCCTCTGACAAATCAACTGTAAATGTTGGTGTTCCTCAAGGTTCCGTTTTAGGACCACTATTGTTTTCACTATATATTTTACCTCTTGGGGATTGTCATTCAAAAACATAATGTTAACTTCCACTGCTATGCGGATGACACACAGCTGTACATTTCAATGAAACATGGTGAAGCCCAAAAATTGCCCTCGCTAGAAGCCTGTGTTTCAGACATAAGGAAGTGGATGGTTGCAAAAAAACAGAGATGCTTGTTCTAGGTCCCAAGAAACAAAGAGATATTCTGTTGAATCTGACAATTAATCTTAATGGTTGTACAGTCGTCTCAAATAAAACTGTGAAGGACCTCGGCGTTACTCTGGACCCTGATCTCTGTTTTGACAAACATATCAAGACTGTTTCAAGGACTTTTTCCATCTACGTAACGTTGCAAAAATCAGAAACTTTCTGTCCAAAAATGATGCAGAAAAATTCAGCCATGCTTTTGTTACTTCTAGGTTAGACTACTGCAATGTTCTCCTTTCCGGCTACCTGGATAAAGCACTAAATAAACTTCAGTTAGTGCTAAATACGGCTGCTAGAATCCTTACTAGAACCCCCAAAAATGTATCATATTAATCCAGTGCTAGCCTCCCTACACTGGCTTCCTGTCAAGGCAAGGGCTGATTTCAAAGTTTTACTGCTAACCTACAAAGCATTACATGGGCTTGCTCCTACCTATCTCTCTGATTTGGTCCTGCCGTACATAACTACATGTACGCTACGGTCACAAGTCGCAGGCCTCCTAATTGTCCCTAGAATTTTTAAGCAAACAGGTGGAGGCAGGGCTTTCTCCTATAGAGCTCCATTCTTATGGAATGGTCTGCCTACCCATGTGAGAGACGCAAACTCGGTCTCAACCTTTAAGTCTTTACTGAAGACTCAACTCTACAATGGGTCAAATGATTGAGTGTAGTCTGGCCCAGGAGTGTGAAGGTGAACGGAAAGGCTCTGGAGCAACGAACCACCCTTGCTGTCTCTGCCTGGCCGGTTCCCCTCTCTCCACTGGGATTCTCTGCCTCTAACCCTATTACAGGGGCTGAGTCACTGGCTTACTGGTGCTCTTTCATGCCATCCCTAGGAGGGGTGCGTCACTTGAGTGGGTTGAGTCACTGATGTGATCTTCCTGTCTGGATTGACGCCCCCCCTTTGGTTGTGCCGTGGCGGAGATCTTTGTGGGCTATACTCAGCCTTGTCTCAGGATGGTAAGTTGGTGGTTGAATATATCCCTCTCGTGGTGTGGGGGCTGTGCTTTGGCAAAGTGGGTGGGGTTATATCCTTCCTGTTTGGCCCTGTCCGGGGGTATCATCGGATGGAGCCACAGTGTCTCCTGACCCCTCCTGTCTCAGTCTCCAGTATTTATGCTGCAATAGTTTATGTGTCGGGGGGCTAGGGTCAGTTTGTTATATCTGGAGTACTTCTCCTGTCCTATCCGGTGTCCTGTGTGAATTTAAGTATGCTCTCTCTAATTATCTCTTGCTCTCTTTCTTTCTCTCTCAGAGGACCTGAGCCCTAGGACCATGCCTCAGGACTACCTGGCATGATGACTCCTTGCTGTCCCCAGTCCACCTGGCCGTGCTGCTGCTCCAGATTCAACTGTTCTGCCTGTGATTATTATTTTTGATCATGCTGGTCAATTATGAACATTTGAACATCTTGGCCATGTTCTGTTATAATCTCCACCCGGCACAGCCAGAAGAGGACTGGCCACCCCACATAGCCTGGTTCCTCTCTAGGTTTCTTCCTAGGTTTTGGCCTTTCTAGGGAGTTTTTCCTAGCCACCGTGCTTCTACACCTGCATTGCTTGCTGTTTGGGGTTTTAGGCTGGGTTTCTGTACAGCACTTTGCAATATCAGCTGATGTACGAAGGGCTATATGAATACATTTGATTTTGATTTGATTGGGATTGGAAAAGGCTGGAGACGTCAGATATGTGTAATCTGTGCAGTGAGGAGATTGTATACACCAAATCAAATAATGCACAGCTCGAATTTCAGAGCTCTGCCGTTTTTACATTAGGGTGCAGAGAGCAGAACTGAAGAGAGCAGAACCACAAATATGCAACTTTTCAGGGAAGTCAGGAACCAATATACTCAGTCAGTTAGGAAAGCTAAGGCTAGCTTTTTCAAACAGAAATGTGCTTCCTGTAGCACTAATTCCAAAAAGTTTTGGGACACTGTAAAGTCCATGGAGAATAAGAGCAACTCCTCCCAGCTGCCCACTGCACTGAGGAGAGGTAACACTGTCACCACCGATAAATCTACAGTAATCGATAATTTCAAGAAGCATTTTCCATGGCTGGCCACGCTTTCCACCTGGCTACCCCTACCCTGGCTAACATCTCAGCACCCCCAGCAGCAACTTGCCCAACCCCACCCCCTCGCTTCACCTTCACCCAAAACCAGACAGCTGATGTTCTGGAAGAACTGCAAAATCTGGATCCCTACATATCAGCTCGGCTAGACAATCTGGACCCTCTCTTTCTAAAATAATCTCAGAAATTGTTGCAACCCCTACTACTAGCCTGTTAAACCTCTCTTTCGTATCGTCTGAGATCCCCAAAGATTGGAAAGCTGCAGTGGTCATCCCCCACTTCAAAAGGGAGAGACACTCTAGACCAAAACTGTTATAGACCTATATCCATCCTGCCTTGCCTTTCTAAAATCTTTGAAAGCCAAGTTAATAAACAGATCACCGACCATTTCGAATCCCACCGTACCTTCTCCACTATGCAATCTGGTCTCCGAGCTGGTCATGGGTGTACCTCAGCCACACTCAAGGTCCTAAACGATATCATAACCGTCATCGATAAAAGACAGTACTGTGCAGCCGTCTTCTTTGAGTCTGGCCAAGGCTTTCAACTGTGTCAATCACAGCATTCTTACTGCAGGCTCAATAGCCTTGGCTTCTCAAATGATTGCCTCGCCTGGATCACCAACTACTTCTCAGATAGAGTTCAGTGTGTCAAATCAGAGGGCCTGGAATTCTCTATGGGGATCCCACAGGGTTCAATTCTCGGGCTGACTCTTTTCTCTGTATATATCAATGATGTTGCTCTTGCTGCTGGTGATTCTTTGTATACATCTTGCCCTTCTCTGGACACTGTGCTAACAAACCTCCAAATGAGCTTCAACGCCATACAACACACCTTCCGTGGCCTCCAACTGCTTTTAAATGCTAGTAAAACTAAGTGCATGCTCTTCAACCGATTGCTGCCAGCACCCTCCCGCCCAACGAGCATAACTACTCTGGATGTTTCAGGTCATCTATAAGTCTTTGCTAGGTAAATCCCCGCCTTATCTCAGGTCACTGGTCACCATAGCAACACCCACCCGTAGCACGCGCTCCAGCAGGTATATTGCACTGGTCATCCCCAAAGCCAACACTTCATTTGGCCACCTTTCCTTCCAGTTCTCTGCTGTCAATGACTGGAACGAATTGCAAAAATCTCTGAAACTGGAGTCTTATATCTCCCTCTCTAACTTTAACCATCAGCTGTCTGAGCAGATCACTGTACCTGTACACAGCCAATCTGTATATAGCACACCCGACTACCTCATCCCCATATATTACTTACCCTCTTGCTCTTTTGCACCCCAGTATCTCTATTTGCACATCATCATCTGCACATCTATCACTCAAGTATTAATGCTAAATTGCAATTATTTTCACCTCTATGGCCTATTTATTGCCTACCTCTCTACTCTTCTACATTTGCACACACTGTACATAGATTTTTAAATTTGTATTTTATTTGTGTAATTGTTTATGTGTAACTCTGTGTTGTTGTTTTTGACGCACTGCTTTGCTTAATCTTGGCCAGGTCACAGTTGTAAATGAGAACTTGTTCTTGACTGGCTTACCTGGTTAAACAAAAGGTGAAATAAAACTTGTTTTTTTAATGACCGATATCATTAATATTGGCATATCACATGCTCTTTTCAGTGGGGTTTGACAGAGAGTAATTAAGGTGTGATATCCCGCTCTTTTGTTGCTATCCCTTTGTGCCAGAGCATGTGTGATAAACTGTGTGATGTTCTGTGTTTGAGAGACCGTGGCTTTATCCTGGTCCATGAGAAAAGGTGTGATATTATTTAAAGTGCTTCTGTACATACTGTTCATTTTCTGCTTCTAGTAAAGGTGTGATATTTTGTGTATTGCCAAGCTTGTTAGAATAATTTTCTGCCCGCTGTGTTTAGTACCCAGTATACTGTGTGTGATTGTATTTATCTATGCAAGTTATATTGTGTAAATATGTATATTCCTGTGTGATGTAAGTTTAGGGGTGATTTTGCGTCTGTGCATTGTATGGTGCTATTGTTAAAGGTGTGATTGTGTGTGTAGTGAGCAGTGTCCTCGGTGGTGTTTGTTCATCTGACAAGCTGCAGGCTCATCTCATCTCCCCAACAAGCCCAGATGGCCTGTTATTACACACGGCTCAGCAGAGATTAACACAGAGAGAGAGGGAGAGAGAGGAGGAGGGAGGAAGGGAGCAGGAGTTGGAGGAAACGAGAGGGAGGGAGAGAGTGATGGAGAGAGAGAGGTAGTGGCAGTAGGATGCAGCAGGGTAGGACACCTGGCATAGAGCAGAGGATTGACAATGCTACGTCATTCCCACATCCTTTCCCATAACTGACTATCTCAACCATATTCTAACCAATGCCATTAAAACCAGTAGATAGTGATGGAGCTGACATCATCCATGTATTCCTATGGAAAACTCCTGATGGAGCATGAAGCTGGAAGTATTTGAAGATCACCATATTGCTGAATGGGGGCTGAATGGCACCAAACAAATTCTAAGGGTCATGGTGAAAGTGGCCATAACTAGCAAAGGATCATGGTCGATGTAGTCATTTTCATCCTGCCTGAGTCAACCTTAATGTCTATGGCATGAGGGCGTGAGCGACCTCGTAGCCTGCTGGCTAGTGATTGGTTTGTGTCAGTACGTGGTCCTGTGTGACGAAAAATGTACTATTTAATTAAATATCTCGATTTGAAGCAAAGTTCAAAATAATTCACTGTGGGGATCGAACTAGCTCATTATAAACTCATTTTACAGCCCAGAACGGCCATCAACATTTTTGTTGCTTGGCCGTTCTGGCTATCATACTTTACATATAGGCTTTCTAGGGCAGACCAGGACTTTTGGCTCGTGACTTCACGCTCTAGACCGGACACAGGGGGCCTGATTCTAATACAGACTCCCTAAATCTCATCATCATCCCTCAACATGCAACCAACATTCCCTAACTAAAATGTCACCTCAACATTTCTCTGACACACAGATGTGGAGGGTGTCAATGTGATAACTGAATAGAGCTCCTATCTACATTCTGTGAGGTGATACGCACACGGCAGCAGCAGTTGATGGATTGGGGCCTATTCCAGTGTGACTCTGTCAGCCCAGAGTTCCCCATGAGGACATTCGTCACTAGACTCCAGGGTGACATGATGGATCACGCCATTGCTCATGAAGCACACCGACATAGCCCACAAAAATAAGTACCGCCTCACCTTTCCAAAATACCAAGTTTAAGTTATACAGTTTATGTTAGAAGCTGGAGGCTGATTCTGGAGTGGCTTTGAAAGGTTTATGTTAAATATGAAGGGACATTCCAAGTGAAAGTATCTGCAGACTCAATTTATAGAGCTAAATGTATGATGTGGTTAGAAAAACAGACTTATACAACAGTAGAGATTTACACATGTTATAAACATAAATGTACAGTATATGTACTGTATGTACAGTGGGGCAAAAAAAGTATTTAGTCAGCCACCAATTGTGCAAGTTCTCCCACTTAAAACGATGAGAGAGGCCTGTAATTTTCAGCATAGGTACTTCAACTATGACAGACAAAATGAGAAAAAAAATCCAGAAAATCACATTGTAGGATTTTTAATGAATTTATTTGCAAATGATGGTGGAAAATAAGTATTTGGTCACCTACAAACAAGCAACATTTCTGGCTCTCACAGACCTGTAACCTCTTCTTTAAGAGGCTCCTCTGTCCTCCACTCATTACCTGTATTAATGGCACCTGTTTGAACTTGTTATCAGCATAAAAGACACATGTCCACGACTGTGGGAGCAATTATTAGGAAATGGAAGACATACAAGACCACTGATAATCTCCCTCGATCTGGGGCTCCACACAAGATCTCACCCCGTGGGGTCAAAATGATCACAAGAACGGTGAGCAAAAATGCCAGAACCACACGGGGGGACCTAGTGAATGACCTGCAGAGAGCTGGGACCAAAGTAACAAAGCCTACCATCAGTAACACACTATGCCGCCAGGGACTCAAATCCTGCAGTGCCAGACGTGTCCCCCTGCTTAAGCCAGTACATGTCCAGGCCCGTCTGAAGTTTGCTAGAGAGCATTTGGATGATCCAGGAGAAGATTGGGAGAATGTCATATGGTCAGATGAAACAAAAATATAACTTTTTGGTAAAAACTCAACTCGCATTTGGAGGACAAAGAATGCTGAGTTGCATCCAAAGAACACCATACCTACTGTGAAGCATGGGGGTGGAAACATCATGCTTTAGGGCTGTTTTTCTGCAAAGGGACCAGGACGACTGATCCGTGTGAAGGAAAGAATGAATGGGGCCATGTATCGTGAGATTTTGAGTGAAAACCTCCTTCCATCAGCAAGGGCATTGAAGATGAAACGTGGCTGGGTCTTTCAGCATGACAATGATCCCAAACACACCGCCCGGGCAACGAAGGAGTGGCTTCGTAAGAAGCATTTCAAGGTCCTGGAGTGGCCTAGCCAGTCTCCAGATCTCAACCCCATAGAAAATCTTTGGAGGGAGTTGAAAGTCTGTGTTGCCCAGCAACAGCCCCAAAACATCACTGCTCTAGAGGAGATCTGCATGGAGGAATGGTCCAAAATACCAGCAACAGTGTGTGAAAACCTTGTGAAGACTTACAGAAAATGTTTGACCTATGTCATTGCCAACAAAGGGTATATAACAAAGTATTGAGATAAACTTTTGTTATTGACCAAATACTTATTTTCCACCATAATTTGCAAATAAATTCATTAAAAATCCTACAATGTGATTTTCTGGATTTTTTTTCTCATTTTGTCTGTCATAGTTGAAGTGTACCTATGATGACAATTACAGGCCTCTCTCATATTTTTAAGTGGGAGAACTTGCACAATTGGTGGCAGACTAAATACTTTTTTGCCCCACTGTATATACAGTAACTAGAGATGTTCCACATAATATACAGACAAACATTGATTCACAGGAGGAATTAGGGCCATGTTAATGTTTAATGTTTACTTATTCATACAACTCAACAAAACCAGGATCTAAAATTAAATAGAGGACAATGAGAAGGTTATTGAAGAACGCAATCCATGCAGAGATCCTGTTTGTGGTTATGACAGTACTACCAGGCTCCAATTAGTTGTCAGTGTGACTGGTTCACCTCTGAGTGTGTTGCTGGCACGTCCTGGCTGTCAAAATAGTTGAAAGACAGTAGCGTGCTGTTGTGTTGTTACTATTATCAGTCTAGAAACAGTAACAACGTAGACCAGATGTAATGAATTTCCTCCTCTTCTTCCGAAGAGGAGAGGCGAAACGGATCAGAGGACCAATACGCGGCGTGGTAATTGTCCATGGTTCTTTTTAATACGTTAAGGTACACATGAACAACTCACTACAAAAAAAACAAGAAATGTGAAAACTCAAAACAGTCCTATCTGGTGCAAAGACAGAGACAGGAACAATCACCCACAAACAAACAGTGAAACCCAGGCTACCTAAGTATGATTCTCAATCAAAGACAACTAATGACACCTACCTCTGATTGAGAACCATACTAGGCCGAAACATAGAAATACCCAAAACATAGAAAAACAAACATAGACTGCCCACCCAACTCACGCCCTGACCATACTAACTAAATACAAAACACAGGAAATAAAGGTCAGAACGTGACACCAGACATATGCTATAGCAGGGGAGTCATGTTAGCTGGAAGGCAGATTGAATTGTGTGATGAGTGTTCTCTAGAGTTGGGCGGTATCCAAATTTGTATACTGTCATACCATTTCTGTACCATACTGGGGTATACGGTATTGCCGGAAGTGCACAAAAGGGACTCTATAAAAAAATTGCTAAGTATATGTACAGTACCAGTTAAAAGTTTGGAAACAGCTACTCATTCAAGGGTTTTTCTTTATTTTTACTATTTTCTACATTGTAGAATAATAGTGAAGACATCAAAACTATGAAATAACACATATGGAATCATGTAGTAACCAAAAAAGAACAGTACCAAAGTAGCCACCTTTGCCTTGATGACAGCTTAGCACACTCTTGCCATACTCTCAACCAGCTTCATGAGGTAGTCACCTGGAATGCATTTCAATTAATATGTGTTCCATGTTACCCTAACAGGTTTGGGTTAGGGTAATTTGTGGAATTGACTTCCTTCTTAATGCGTTTGAGACAATCAGTTGTGTTGTGACAAAGTAGGGGTGGTATACAGGAGATAGCCCTATTTGATACAGTTGAAGTCGGAAGTTTACATACACCCTAGCCAAATACATTTAAACTCAGTTTTTCACAATTCCTGACATTTAATCCTAGTAAAATGATCTGTCATAGGTCAGTTAGGATCACCACTTCATTTTAAGAATGTGAAATGTCAGAATAATACTAGAGAGAATGACTTATTTCAGCTTTTATTTCTTTCATCACATTCCCAGTGGGTCAAACATTTCAGGTAGCCTTCCACAACAATTAAGTTGGGTGAATTTTGGCCCATTCCTCTTGACATAGCTGGTGTAACTGAGTCAGGTTTGTAGGCCTCCTTGCTCACACACGCTTTTTCAGTTCTGCCCACAAATGTTCTATAGGATTGAGGCCAGGGCTTTGTGTTGGCCACACCAATACCTTGACTTTGTTGTCCTTAAGCCATTTTGCCACAACTTTGGAAGTATGCTTGGGTCATTGTCCATTTGGAAGACCCATTTTCGACCAAGCTTAACTTCCTGACTGATATCTTGAGATGTTGCTTCAATATATCCACATAATTTTCATGATGCCATCTATTTGTGAAGCGCACCAGTCCCTCCTGCAGCAAAGCACCCACACAACATGATGCTGCCACCCCCATGCTTCACGATTGGGATGGTGTTCTTCGGCTTGCAAGCCTCCCCCTTTTTCCTCCAAGCATAATGATGATATTTATGGCCAAACTGTTATATTTTTGTTTCATCGGAACAGAGGACATTTCTCCAAAAAGTACGATCTTTGTCCCCATGTGCTGTTGCAAACAGTAACCTGGCTTTTTTTATGGCAGTTTTTGAGCAGTGGCTTCTTCCTTGCTGAGCGGCCTTTCAGGTTGTGTCGATATAGGACTCGTTGTACTGTGGATATAGATACTTTTGTACCTGTTTCCCCCAGCATCTCCACAAGGTCCTTTTCTGTTGTTCTGGGATTTATTTGCACTTTTCGCACCAAAGCACGTTCATCTCTTGGAGACAGAACGTGTCTCCTTCCTGAGCGATATGACGGCTGCGTGGTCCCATGGTGTTTATACTTGCGTACTATTGTTTGTACAAATGAATGTCGTAACTTCAGGCGTTTGGAAATTGCTCCCAAGGATGAACCAGACTTGTGGAGGTCTACCCTTTTTTTCTGAGGTCTTGGCTGATCTATTTTGATTTTCCCATGATGTCAAGCAGAGGCACTGTTTGAAGGTAGGCCTTGAAATACATCCACAGGTACATCTCCAATTGACTCAAATGATGTCAATTAGCCTCTACGAAGCTTCATTTTCTGGAATTTTCCAAACTGTTTAGAGGCACAGTCAACTTAGTGTATGTAAACTTCTGACCCACTGGATTTGTGATACAGTGAAGTATAAGTGAAATAATCTGTCTGTAAACAATTGGTGGAAATATTACTTGTGTCATGCACAGAGTAGATGTCCTAACCTACTTGCCAAAACTATAGTTTGTTAACAAGAAATTTGTGGAGTGGTTGAAAAACAAGTTTTAATGACTCCAACCTAAGTGTATGTAAACTTCCGACTTCAACTGTATAAACGAAGAAAGAGCGAGACAAAGAGAGATAGAAAGATTTCACTATTTGCACATCGTTACAACACTGTATATATACATCATATGACATTTGAAATGTCTTTATTCTTTTGGAACGTCTGTGAGTGTAATGTTTGAATTGAATTGAATTCAGAGAGTATCCAGTTTTACAAAATCATTACTGCCTGACACCCAGAGAGGCAGAGAGAGGGAGGATAGAAGAAGAGAGTGACATGATATATGGCTCACAGTGTGCGCTGACTATAATAGGACAGAGAAAGAGAGGAAGAGCGGAGATGGGGAGAATCAGTCTGTCGTTGTCACGGTGACCTTCAAGAGTCAAACATCTTGACAACAGCCAGAACGAGCCGAGCACCGCTGAGCTCAATCTGGATGCCCTCAAACCCCAGAGGGCCCCAAACATAGGGCAAGACCAGTGAGTCAGCGAACACTAAGCAATCACAGTGTAACATGTCAGGTTGTAACTTTTCATATCTTAAAAGTCAAGGGGAGTCAGTTGAAATCTGCAGACTTCAAACCCAAATGAATGACAAATATAGAAATATAGAGTTAGAGCGTTCTCATTTATGATGGTTTGAGGCAGGCAGAGCTAAACTTGAAGTAGGCAAGATTTGTTAAATCGAGAGTGCATTTGTACAAAACAGGCCAAAGAGACCATAGGAATCCACAATAAAGTTATGCAATGCCAAGCAACCTCATGTAAAATTGATACCAATTCATTCCCGTAATGAAATGCCATTGAGTATTCATCATTGGCTGAACACTGACTCAGAGTGGCCATGGCCTGTAGATGGTTCCTCTTCTGTGAAGGCAGGGTGTGTGCGACGGCTGAGAAAAGGCACCATTCAGGCTGTGTTACAGAGGCCTCTAGTGGTCAAACTGGAACAGTACAGGCAGAGATAGTACAGTAGAACAGTACCAGTAGGTCCTATGTGAAAAGGAACACATGACTCCCCTTCGTATTATTACAAAACAATTAAAAACAAGCAGAGATGTTTTTTATGTCCTCTCTCTCTCTCTCTCTCTCTCTCTCTCTCTCTCTCTCTCTCTCTCTCTCTCTCTCTCTCTCTCTCTCTCTCTCTCTCTCTCTCTCTCTCTCTCTCTCTCTCTCTCTCTCTCTCTCTCTCTCTCTCTCTCTCTCTCTCTCTCTCTCTCTCCCTCTCCCTCTCCCTCTCCCTCTCCCTCTCTCTCTCTCTCTCCCTAGAGGTCGACCGATTATGATTTTTCGATACCGAAAACAAAGTGTTGGAGAAGAAAGTAATATGTGCCATGTAAAAATGTGTGCCATGTAAAATATGTGCCATGTAAAAAAGCTAACCTTTAAGTTCCTTGCTCAGAACATGAGAACATATGAAAGTTGGTGGTTCCTTTTAACATGAGACTTCAATATTCCAAGGTAAGAGGTTTTAAGTTGTAGTTAATATAGTATTAATATAACTATTTATCTCTATACCATTTGTATTTCATATACCTTTGACTATTGGATGTTCTTATAGGAACTATAGTATTGCCAGTGTAACAGTATAGCTTCCGTCCCCCTCCTTGCCTTTACCTGGGCTCGAACCAGGAACACATAGACAACAGCCACACTCGAAGCATCGTTACCCATCGCTCCACAAAAGCTGCGGCCCTTTGCAGCGCAAGGGGAATAACTACTCCAAATCTAAAACCGAGTGACGTTTGAAACAGTATTAGCGCACACCCAGCTAACTAGCTAGCCATTTCACATTTTTTACACCAGCCATTAGGCTGATAGGCTTGAAGTCATAAACAGAGCTGTGCTTGCGAAGAGCTGCTGGCAAAACGCACGAAAGTGCTGTTTGAATGAATGATTACGGGCCTGCTGCTTCTCAGTCAGACTGCTCTATCAAATCAGACTTAATTATAACATAATAACACACAGAAATACGAGCCTTTGGTTATTAATATGATCGAATCCGGAAACTATCATTTCGAAAACAAAACGTTTATTATTTCAGTGAAATACGGAACCGTTCGGTATTTTATCTAACGGGTGGCATCCCTAAGTCTAAATATTCTTGTTACATTGCACAACCTTCAATGTATGTCATAATCACGTAAAATTCTGGCAAATTAGTTCGCAATGAGCCAGGCTGCCCAAACTGTTGCATATACCCTGACTCTGCGTGCAATGAAAGCAAGAGAAATGACACAATTTCACCTGGTTAATATTGCCTGTTCAACTTGACCAGTAGTTATAACTAGTGATTATGATTGATTGTTATTTATAAGATCATTTTAATGCTAGCTAGCAATTTACCTTGGCTTCTACTACATTCGCGTAACAGGCAGGCTACTCGTGGAGTGCAATGCGTTGGACTAGTTAACTGTGCGGTTGCAAGATTGGAAACCCTGAGCTGACAAGGTGAAAATCGGTCGTTCTGCCCCTGAACAAGGCAGTTAACCCACAGTTCCTAGGCAGTCATTTAAAATAAGAATGTGTTCTTAACTGACTTGCCTAGTTAAATAAAAGTTATAAAAATAAAAATAAATAAAAATAATAATAATAGGAAATCGGCGCCCAAAAATACCGATTTCCGATTGATATGAAAACTTGAAATCGGCCCTAATTAAATCGGCCATTCCGATTAATCGGCCAACCTCTAATTTCAACATGGAACCAGGCTATGAGAGGACCTAGGCTATGAGTGGACCCTTCATAGCCTGGTTCCTCTCCAGGTCTCCCCAGGTTTCTTCCTAGCCATTCTAGGGAGTTTTTCCTAGCCACCGTGCTTCTACACCCGCTTCTACACCTGCATTGCTTGCGATTTCTGTACAGCACTTTATTAATACATTTGATTGAATTTGACAATTTCTTGAGCTCCTCAAATTCAGATCGCTCATTAACACTCCAGAGACAATATGTGGGAGGAAAGATCAACAGACAGACTAAATTCAGCCATTATCACAAAGCCATACAAAGAGACATTTGAGCATTTCCATAAGTACAACTGTAACAATGAACTAGTGTTAACAACTATTTACTGAACTGTTAACAATTCCACAGCATTGAGTAGTTCCAAATGGGGTCTCCAGGTCCTTCTTTCTCTGTATTCTGTATGATAAGCCAACAGGGGGCCTAGAGGGTCTTAAGATAACAACACACTTCCTTCATAAAGCCTTCCTCTCAAACACAGCATGGGCGCTAAGAACCAAAGTTCCGCTGACACCAGCACACACCCTTCCCACCCCTATATCTCCTTTCCCTCTTTCTGTTATCCCTTTCACTTGCCCCCCCCCCCCCTTTTTTTTATTGTAATGGTTTATTTGTTGAAATTGTAGTATTTTAATTGTACCTTGTAGTTTTGTTATTCTTCTTGTTTCATTTTGAATGTTTGTACTCAGGGCACAAATGTGAATGAGACCCTGGTCTCAGGTGGGTTCCACTTAATAACTAAAAGTTCAACAAAAAATAAAAATACATTATTACCTCCCTCTCTCTCCCCTCACAGTGAATTTGTAATAATGCCTTGAGAGTGTGCAAACAGGCAAGCTATTTAGTCTGGGGAGACATGGTGACAGGCTTGGGCAGGTGCTACAGAAAAGACAGATGACATGTGTTTGGTTTCCAACTGACTGATATGACCTGAGGGCTGAGGACATGGTATTAGCTTAGCTTAGCATAGCCCATCAGGATGTATGGAAGGTTTGGCCTAGTTCATTATGTCCAAGAATGTAATGTGTTAAAACTGTTCGATTTCTGTCGAGTAGGCTACACTCTTCAAAAAAAGGGTTCCAAAAGGCTTCTTCGGCTGTCCCCATAGGAGAATCCTTTTTGGTTCGGTTCTACCTGCAACTAAAAAGGGTTCTTCAAAGGGTTCTCCTATGGGGACAGCCAAAGAATACTTTAAGCGTCTAGATAGCACCTTATTTTTATCTATTCTTCTAACCCTTGCCTTGTGTTCTATTTGGCTATACACTGTTATGTTCCGGGTCAATTTGACACAGTACAATAAGCACAGAAAATACGGTAAGTACAGTTATCGAAATGTTGCTGAGAATGTCCTCTTCCAAACACTCTTTTTTTCTGGTTTGATAGTCCGAAACTGATCTTTTTTTTTTGCCTACCGTGTGATGCGTGTAAGATGATGCGCAAACCCTCTGAACGTCATAGGGAAATCATACTTATATCTATGTGATCGTCATGGTCACGCCTTTCATGTGCATGAAGCAGCTTGCTTCTAAGGCACACTGTTTAAGAGTTATAGATCAAATTGCAGGTCAAATTGACTTCAGATCAGTGTTGCTCACCCTCTGAGCATCATAGGGAAATCATACTTAAATCTCCGATGTGATTTCAAACTCAAATATGTGTAAAATTGACACAGGGTTATTTTATTTTCATGACAATCTTCATCCATAACCAAAGGTTACACGGTCATACGGTAATTGTGCCAGCCCAAAGTACCAATTTAGAACACATTGTTGTTGAGCTCCACAGCAGACTAACACAGGTGCTTCCTCGTCCTCCCTTCCACCCATGACCGACCACCCGTCACCTCCCTCTACCCCTCCTCCCTGTCTCTCTCCCTCCCTCCTTCCCTCTCTTCTTCCATTTACATCTATCCTCTCTCCCCTCAATCCTCTTCTCTCCTCCCTTGTTCTACCTCTCTCTCTCTCTCCTCTCCTATCTCTCTCCTCTACTCCTCCTCGTCCTGTCTTCTTCCTCCTTCCCTCCGGATCCCTCAGCCTCACCCCTGCGTGTGCAGGAAGCTTCCATTCCAGAGAGTGGGCTTCTTTGATGATCAGAGGGGAAAAACACAATTCCGACAGTGTGCTAGAAGGAGCACAACTCATAAAACACACATACACACAAGCATGCACGCACAAACACAGAGAAATCCAATGGCACGTGCATTTAATATTACACTTTTTTTCTTTCCATATGACTTTCCCAGTAAATTCCCCCTCATCAGTGTAGGTCCAACCCAGTCAGACAGCCCTGAGCCTGGGGAGGACAGACAAAGAAGGAGCATGGAGAGTCTCTATCACTCTCCTATACCTATAGCCCAGACACAGTAGTTGTTTGAGTGTGCATGGAGGCTCCACAATGTCCATAGGTTTTATACTGGTTCACAGATACAATATTACTGCATCAGTGTTTAGTATCTAGACCAAGATAAGCTACTAGTGATAGTCAATATGTCAAAGCTATACATTATATCCAAGTCACTGAGCATATCAGCTCTATATTGGATGACACTGAGTAAAAAACCAATTCAGTCCATTTCTGGAAGACTCCAACAGTTGGTACCATTTAGCAAATCTAGGTCACTTCCGCCTTCTGTAAGACTGTGTGTGTCCGTGCGTGTAGCAGGATGTGTGTCTCAGCCAGACCCTACTCTGAGAGACCTGCAATATAAACACATGGTACTCCCGACAGAAACATCCTTCTATCTCTCTTTATCACACAACTGTCTCACCATCACTATCTGTCTATCTATCCCTCTTTCAACCTCAGCCTTATTCTTACATGTGTGAAGAGGGCACGGCAGTGCCTCTTCAGGAAGCTGGAAAGATTTGGATCCTCAAAAAGTTATACAGCTGCACCAACGAGAGCATCTTGACTTACTATGGCAAATACACCGCCCTTGACCGCAAAGCGCTACAGAGGGTGGTGCGGACAGCCCAGTATATCACTGGGGCCGAGCTCCCTGCCACCTAAGACTTCTATATCAGGTGGTGTCAGAGGAAAGCCAAAAGCATTGCCAAAGATTCCAGCCACCCAAGCCATAGACTCTGTTACCGTCCAGCAAACGGTACCGGAGTATCGGTTCTCGGACCAACAGGCTCCGAGACAGCTTCTACCCCAAGCCATAAGACTGTTAAATAGGCGGGTGGTGCCAGGTTTCCTCCAGATGTGACGCTTGGCATTCAGGCCAAAGAGTTCAATCATGGTTTCATCAGATGAGAGAATCTTGTTTCTCATGGTCTGAGAGTCCTTTAACTTCATTGGGATAGAGGGCAGCATTTTCACTTTTGGATGAAAAGCGTGCCCAGAGTAAACTGCCTGCTACTCAGTCCCAGATGCTAATATATGCATAGTATTAGTAGTATTGGATAGAGAACACTCTGGCGTTTCTAAAACGGTTTAAATGATGTCTGTGAGTATAACAGAACTCATATGGCAGGCAAAAACCTGAGAACAAATCCTACCAGGAAGTGGGAAATCTGAGGTTTGTAGTTTTTCAACTCAGCCCCTATTGAAGATACAGTGGGATATTGGTCATGTTGCACTTCCTACGGCTTCCACTAGATGTCAACAGTCTTTAGAACGTTGTTTCAGGAGTCAACTGTGAAGGGGTCTGAATGAGAGAGGAATGGGTCAGGTGTCTGGCAGAGAGCCACGGGCTCGTGACGCGGGGTCATGAGAGAGTTAGCTCGCGTTCCATTGCTTTTCTACAGACAAAGGAATTCTCCGGTTGGGACATTATTGAAGATTTATGTTAAAGACATCCTAAAGATTGATTCTATACTTCATTTGATAAAACATACATGTATTGTGTAACATGAAGTCCTATGAGTGTCATCTGATGAAGATCATCAAAGGTTAGTGATTAATTGTATCTATATTTCTGCTTTTTGTGACTCCTCTCTTTGGCTGGAAATTTTTTTTTCTGTGATTTGGTGGTGACCTAACATAATTGTTTGTGGAGCATTCACTGTAAAGCCTTTTTGAAATCAGACACTGTGGCTGGATTAACGAGAATTGTATCTTAAAATGGTGCCAAATATTTATATGTTTGAGAATTTTGATTTATGAGATTTCTGTTGTTTGAATTTGGCACCCTGAAATTTTAGTGGCTGTTGACTAGCGGAACCCCTCATTCCCAGACAGGTCAAGTGCCTCTTGGCAAACTCCAAGTGAGCTGTCATGTGTATTTTACTAAGGTGTGGCTTCTGTCTGACCACTCTACCATAAAGGCCTGTTTGGTAGACTGCTGCAGATATGTTTATCCTTCTGGAAGGTTCTCCCATCTCCACAGAGGAACTGTGGAGCTCTGTCAGAGTGACCATCGGGTCTTGGTCACCTCCCTGACCAAAGCCCTTCTCCCCTGATTTCTCAGCTTGGCCAGGTGGCCAGCTCTAGGAAGAGTCTTGGTTGATCCAAACTTTTTCCATTTAAGAATGATGAGGCCACTGTGTTCTTGGGGACCTTCAATGCCGCAGACATTTTTGGTAACCTTCCCCAGATCTGTGCATCAACACAATCCTGTCTCAGAGCTCTACGGACAATTCCTTTGACCTCATGGCTTGGTTTTTGCTCTGACGTGCACTGTCAACTGTGGGACCTTATATAGACAGTGGTATGCCTTTCCCAATCATGTCCAATCAATTTAATTTATTACAGGTGGACTCCAATCAAGTTATAGAAACATCTCAATGATGATCAATTTAAATCAAATCCACCGAATGTGTTTGAGACATAAGGAAGTGGATGGTGCCAAATGTTCTACATTTAAACTTGGAGAGAGCTGCTAGTTCTAGGTCCCAGGAAACAAAGAGATCCTCGGTTGAAACTGACAATTAATCTTGTTGTTTGTACAGTCGACTCAAATAAAACTGTGAATGACCTCAGCGTTACACTGGACCCTGATCTCACTTTTGACAAACATATCAAGACTGTTTCAAGGACAGTTTTTTCCATCTACGTAACACTGCAAAAATCTGAAACTTTCTGTCCAAAATGTATGCAGAAAAATGAATCCATGCTTTTGTCACTTCTAGGTTAGACTACTGCAACACGCTACTTTCTGGCTACCCGGATAAAGCACTAAATCAGAAACTTCAGTCAGTGCTAAACACGGCTGCTAGAATCTTGACTAGAACCAATTTGATCATATTACTCCAGTGCTAGCCTCTCTACACTGGCTTATGTTAAGGCAAGGGCTGATTTCAAGGTTTTACTGCTAACCGACAAAGCATTACATGGGCTTGCTCTTACCTATCTTTCTGTTTTGGTCCTGCCGTACATACCTACACGTACGCGACAGTAAAAAGACGCAGGCCTCCTTACTGTCCCTATAATTTCTAAGCAAACAGGTGGAGGCAGGGCTTTCTCCTATAAGAGCTCAATTTTTATGGAATGGTCTGCCAATCCATGTGAGAGACGTAGACTCGGTCTTGACCTTTAAGTATTTATTGAAGACTAATCTTTTCAGTACGTCCTACGATTGTGTGTAGTCTGGCCCAGGAGTGTGAAGGTGAACGGAAAGGCACTGGAGCAACGAACCGCCCTTGCTGTCTCTGCCTGGCCGGTTCCCCTCTCTCCACTGGGATTATCTCCTAAGAAACCCAATTACAGGGCCTGAGTCACTGGCTTACTGGTGTTCTACCATGCCGCCCCTAGGAGGGTTGAGTCACTTGAGTGGGTTGAGTCACTGACGTGATCTTCCTGTCCGGGTTGGCGCTCCCCATTGGGTTTGTGTCGTGGGGGGAAATCTTCGTGGTCTATACTCGGCCTTGTCTCAGGATGGTAAGTTGGTGGTTGAAGATATCCCTCTAGTGGTGTGGGGGCTGTGCTTTGGCAAAGTGGGTGGGGTTATGTACTGTTTGGCCCTGTCCGGGGGTATCGCCGTGTCTCCCGACCCCTCCTGTCTCAGCCTCCAGTACTTATGCTGCAATAGTTTGTGTTGGGGGGCTAGGGTCAGTCTGTTATATCTGGAGTATTTTTCCTGTCTTATCCGGTGTCCTGTGTGAATTTAAGTATGCTCTAATTCCCTCTCTCCACAGTGACTGTACGTACATACCCCAACCAGAAGCCATGGATTACAGGCAACATTCGCACTGAGCTAAAGGGTAGAGCTGCTACTTTCAGGGTGCGGGACTCTAACCCGGAAGCTTATAAGAAATCCTTCTATGCCCGGGGACGAACCATCAAACAGGCAAAGAGTCAATACAGGGCTAAGATTGAATCATACTACACCAGCTCCGACGCTCGTCTTATGTGGCAAGGCTTGCAAACTATTACAAACTACAAAGGGAAGCACAGCCGCGAGCTGCCCAGTGACATGAGCCTATCAGAAGAGCTAAAATCACTTCTATGCTCGCTTCAAGGCAAGCAACACTGAGGCATGCATGAGAGCATCAGCTGTTCCGGATGACTGTGTGATCATGCTCTCTGTAGCCGACGTGAGTAAGACCTTTAAACAGGTCAACATTCACAAGGCTGCGGGGCCAGATGGATTACCAGGACATGTGGTAAGTGTCTTTTGCTACGCTGATCTGCCACGCTGATCCTCAACACTGGTGCTGCCCTCTCCAGTCGCGAAGAGGGCACGACAAAGCCTATTCCCCCTCAGGAAACTAAAAAGACTTGGCCTGGGTCCTGAGCTGCATCACTGCCTGGTACTGCAAATGCTCGGCCTCTGACCGCAAGGCCCTACAAAGGGTAGAGCGTGTACGGCCCAGTACATCACTGAGGCTAAGCTGCCTGCCATCCAGGACCTCTACACCAGGCGGTCTCAGAGGAAGGCCTTAAAAACTGTCAAAGACCCTAGCCACCCCAGTCCTAGACTGTTCTCTCTACTACCGCATGGCAAGCGGTACCGGAGTGCCAAGTCTAGGACAAAAAGTCTTCCAACAGTTTTTACCCCCAAGCCATAAGACTCCTGAACAGGTAATCAAATGGCTACCCGGACTATTTGCATCCACCCACCACCCGCCAACCCCCCTTTTTACGCTACTGCTACTTTCTGTTAATCATATATGCATAGACACTTTAACCATATCTACATGTACATACTACCTCAAATCAGCTTGACTAACTGGTGTCTGTATGTAGCCTCGCTACTTTTTTAGCCTCGCTACTGTATATTAGCATTTCACTGTAAGGTTGTACTCAGCGCATGTGACAAATAAACTTTGATTGGATTTGATTTGGAATTTACTGCTGCTACTCTGTTCTTTATTATCTACCCTAGATTCCTTGTGTTACTATGTTATGCCTCATTGGGAAGGGCAGTAAGCAAGCATTTCAAGGTAAAGTCTTGTCGTGTCTTTGGCATCATTAAAGTGAAGACGTATTTTATCAAATCAATTCTCTGTAATTGTTATTACGTGATTAAACTAATCATGTAAATGTAATTAACCAGGAAGTCGGGGCACCAAAGAAAACCTTCAGATTAAAGTTATAATTTTCCTAATATAACTTTTCAGATATTTTAATATCTAACCAATTAGTCTTCTAATTAATGAATCATTCTTTACCTCACGCTAGTCTCAATCCAAACGTCGAAAGTTGTTTGTTATCTGCACAAACCCAGTCTTTGCTCTGAATCATCCATACATCAATTGTCTTTAATTTATTTACTAACTCACTAAATAATCACAGAAATGCATAAACAAACAAACAAACAGTAGATACGGTTACAAGGAAATGATAGGGGATGTGCCCTAGTGGGCTAAACAGATATGGCGGCATGGTAGACAAAGGGACTGAGCAGGGCGCGAAAGACAAAACACATTACACAGTTGATAATTATAATAATGTAAATGCTAATCCTTTGCACATGAACACACACTCATTCGGGAATAATTGCAATCAATATATATATTTACGCTCAGTGTGTCGCCATGATCTCTGTTGGAATCGTCCGTCTTTCTGTTGGAAAGTTCATCTGAACTTTTCTTTGCGTCCCTGGAGTCTTTTGTGGTTAGAATGGATACTTCAGAGTCCCATTCAGAAATATTCTTATTGTATAGATGTTTCGGCGGTTGTCGGTCTTCGCACTCAGTCGACATAAATTCTAGCGGCAGACTAGTAATTCGTATCGAAGATTTGCTCTTACTCTGTCGGTATCAATAGTCTCAGAGATTAACCATTTCCACCAGTGTAGCCAATGCTCCATGTGGTTTGGTTAGGAATTCAACAACCGAGGAATGCATGGTCTCTACTCAAACCTTAGCCCTCTCAGTAATTGAGGTACACATGGTCTCAAGTGGGCTTCTCCATGTAGGGTTTATATTCAGAACAGCAGAAAAGGGCTGTCCAATGACGCCAGATCAATGTCTGTGCTCATGGGTTGGGCCAATTACTTCGTTAAATTTTAAAGGGAATTGGATTATCTTTCATTAAACCTATGTATAACACTTGTATCTTTCATCAATGTTTATGATGAGTATTTCTGTCATTTGATTTGGCTCTCTACAATTTCACTGGATGTTTGTTTGAGACAATGCCTTATTGAACATAACACGCCAATTTATACAGAGGTTTTTGGACATAAAGATTAACTTTATCGAACAAAACAAACATTTATTGTGTAACATGGAGTCCTGGGAGTGCCACCAGATGAAGATCATCAAAGGTTAGTGATTAATGTTAAAGCTATGTCACTTTTGTGTCACCTCTCCTTGGCTGGAAAATGTCTGTATTTTTTTTGTGGCTATGTGCTGTCCTAACATAATCGCATGGTGTGTTTTCGCCGTAAAGCCTTTTTGAAACCGGACACTGTGGTTGGATTAACAAGACGCTTATCTTTAAAATGGTGTATAATACTTGTATGTTTGAGGAATTTTAAGTATGAGATTTATGTGGTTTGAATTTGGTACCCTGCAATTTCACTGGCTGTAGGCCAGGTGTTCCGGAACACCCTTCCCAGAAAGGTTAAACAGTTTAAAATCACATGACATAATTTCATAAATAGTTTCATCTTTACTCATTAATTTTATACAATAATTAGATGCAAATCTCATAACGGAGACTCTTGTATAAACAGAGTTATGGTAATGTGGCTGTATTGTCTCTCATGATGTCACAAACATTAGACAAAATGGACCGGTCGTAGCTGGATTCTCCACCGACCATTTACACATTGTCCAAACATGGATATTGTTCAGTTCTCAAGTTCTATGAGGAAGAAGTTTCTTTGTTCTACTGTGAACCCTCTCTATACTCCATGAGGGAGAGAGTCTCCTTCCGGAATTTACGACCTGAGATAACAGAACCTGGGTGTAAGAGGAAGAGAGGGGGAAGGCACACAATATACCCAAAGAGGGCCACGTCATGACAGTCTACACTAGTTGTTTTCGGCGCATGTGACAAATACAATTTGATTTGATTAACTTAGCATCCCATTCATTTGTATGTAAATGTAAAGGGCAGGAACGACTATGTCTTTCAATATTATAGACTGAGACTGCATTGCTGGAGGCGCCAAGCCCATAACCGCTTTAAGATGAAGATTAAGTTTACACTTGGTGTTAAGCCATTTCTCTCCAAGAAAATTAGTAGAAAGATTCATCTTAACCTCTTCAACCTATGGGGGCGCTGTGTCATTATTGGATAAAAAGACGTGCCCGTTTTAAGTGCAATATCTTGTCACGAAAAGATGCTCGACTATGCATGGAATTGACAGCCTTGGAAAGACAAAACTCTGACGTCTCCAAAACTGCAAAGATATTATCTGTGAGTGCCCCAGAACTAATGCAACAGGCGAAACCAAGATGAAGTTCCATACAGGAAATGCCCCAGATTCTGAAGGCGCTGTGTTCCAATATCTCCTTATATGGCTGTGAATGCGTCAGGAATGAGCCCGCGCTTTCTGTCTATTCCCCGAAGTGTCTGCAGCATTGTGACGTGTTTGTAGGCATACCATTGGAAGATTGACCATAAGAGACTACATTTACCTGGTGTCCCGCCCGGTGTCCTGTGTGCGTAATCTGTAGGTCCATGCGCGTTCCATTTCTTCAGAAGAGAAAGTAAAAATCCATCGTGGCAGTTATCGTCGATAGATATGTGAAAAACACCTTGAGGATTGATTCTAAACATCGGTTTGCCATGTTTCTGTCGATATTATGGAGTTAATTTGGAAAAAAGTTTGCGTTTTAATGATTTATTATTATTTATTTTTCCTTACCCAAACGTGAAAAAAACGGAGCGATTAGTCGACACAAATAATATTTTTTTGTAAAAACTGAACATTTGCTATCTAACAGAGTCTCCTCATTGAAAACATCTGAAGTTCTTCAAAGGTAAATTATTTTATTTGAATGCTTTTATGGTTTTTGTGGAAAATGTTGCATGCTGAAATAGAGGCATAATCCAATGCTAGGCTAATACTAATACTAATACTGTTACACAAATGCTTGTTTAGCTATGGTTCAAAAGCATATTTTGAAAATCTGGGATGAGTGTTGTTAACAAAAGGCTAAACTTGAGAGCAAATAGATTAATTTCATTTCATTTGCGATTTTCATGAATAGTTAACGTTGTGTTATGCTAATGAGCTTGCGGATAGATTTATACAATCCTGGATACAGGTTTTTTTTCGTAGCTAAACGTGACGCAGAAAACGGAGCGATTTGTCCTAAACAAATAATCTTTCAGGAAAAACTGAACATTTGCTATCTAACAGAGTCTCCTCATTGAAAACATCCGAAGTATTTCAAAGGTAAATTATTTTATTTGAATGCGTTTTATGTTTTTTGTGAAAATGTTGCCTGCTGAATGCTAACGCTAAATGCTACGCTCAATGCTACGTTAGCTATCAATACTGTTACATGCTTGTTTTGCAATGGTTGAGAAGCATATTTTGAAAATCTGAGATGACAGTGTTGTTAACAAAAGGCTAAGATTGAGAGCAAATAGATTCATTTCATTTCATTTGCGATTTTCATGAATAGTTAACGTTGCGTTATGGTAATGAGCTTGAGGCTGTAGTCACGATACCGGATCCAGGATGGCTCGACGCAAGAAGTTAATGTGTGTAAACAACCATAACCCCAGTAGTACACGGTAGATGCATTCAGATACAAACAGGGGTGTCAAACTCATCTTCCCTGTCGGCTGAGTTCAATCTTCACGAGGTCCGGAGAGCAGCACTTAACTTGGGTCAAACGTTTCAGGTAGCCATTCTCATAATGCCATCTATTTTGTGAAGTGCACTAGTCGATCCTGCATCAATGCACCCCCACAACATGATGCTGTCACTCCCGTGCTTCACGTTTGGGATGGTGTTCTTCAGCTTGCAAGCCTCCCCCTTTTTCCTCCAAACATAACGATGGTCATTATGGCCAAACAGTTATATTTTTGTTTCATCAGACCAGAGGACATTCCTCCAAAAAGTACAATCTTTGTCCCCATGTGCAGTTGCAAACCGTAGTCTGGCTTTTTTTATGGCGGTTTTGGAGCAGTGGCTTATTCCTTGCTGAACGGCCTTTCAGGTTATGTCGATATAGGTCTCGTTTTACTGTGAATATAGATACTTGTATCCCTGTTTCCTCCAGCATCTTCACAAGGTCCTTTGCTGTTGTTATGAGATTGATATTCAGTTTTTGCACCAACGTACGTTCATCTCTAGGAGACAGAACGCGTCTCCTTCCTGATCTGTTTGACGGCTGCGTGGTCCCATGGTGTTAATACTTGCATACTATTGTTTGTACAGATGAAGGTGGTACCTTCAGGCGTTTGGAAATTGCTTCCAAGGATGAAAGAGACTTGTGGAGGTCTGCAATTTCTTTTCTGAGGTCTTGGCTGATTTCTTTAGATTTTCCAATGATGTCAAGCAAAGAGGCAATACGTTTGAAGGTAGGCCTCGAAATACATCCACAGATACACCTCCAATTGACTCAAATAATGTCAATTAGCCTATCAGAATTTTCTGAAGCCATGACATCATTTTCTGGAATTTTCCAAGCTATTTAAAGGCACAGTCAACTTAGTGTATGTCAACTTCTGACCCACTGGAATTGTGATACAGTGTGTGAAATGTAAAACAATCTGTCTGTAAACAATCAATGTAAAAATGACTTGTGCCATGCACAAAGTAGATGTCCTAAGTTACTTGCCAAAACTATAGTGTGTTAACAAGAAATTTGTGGAGTGGTTGAAAAATGGGTTTTAATGACTCCAAACTAAGTGTATGTAAACTTCAGACTTCAACTGTATATGTGCTGTGTGCAATAGCCTGAGGACGAGGTTAGGGTGTCAGTAACAGACCACACCAGCATTCCTCTCTGCACCTCTGGGAGTATAATACCATCACTGTTCACCAGTTTACAGTCCCTGAGTTCTCTGTCATTATGGCTAATGTTTAACACAACATAAACACATATATCATCAGAACAGTTGGAGATAGAGCAAGATTCAAACAATGGGCTTTAGGACTGAAAATGTGAATAGAATAGTAGACTGTAGTGAATGTTCCCTACTCTGAATGTCACAAATGAATGTCATGTCACCAGTAGTCAAACAGCATCATCTGAGGGAAACAGTTACACACTGCATGGCATGCGAACACAAGCACACACATTCCTACAGTCCATTCAAACAGCGAGTCCAGGCAAGGGCTTCCGTTCCTTCCGGACATCCAGCAAAAACATAACTTTTTTTTAAAATGGCCTCGATCTCATCTTACATAGAGATGGACACGCACACACACAGGCACACATGCACACACAACAATCACACTTTCTCTCTCTCTCTTGCTTTCTGCAGGCTCCGTGACGTGCCTCCAACAGTGAGTGTGTCCCAAGCAGGAACACAATTAGAGAAATCAATGTGACACACATGCAGGGAAGAAACCTGGGGCTTCTATAGGTCTTTAGTACTTCGTCATGCTGTCTCAGAGGGAGGGAGGGAGGGAGGGAGGGAGGGAGGGAGGGATGGAGGGAGGGAGGGAGGGAGGGAGGGAGGGAGGGAGGGAGGGAGGGAGGGAGGGAGGGAGGGAGGGAGGGAGGGAGGGAGGGAGGGAGGGAGGGAAAGACAGAGGGAGAGGTAGAAATAATTATAACACAGAGTGCTGAAAGAAGCAGGGAGAGTTTGAGACATTGAGTGTGAAAGAGCTACAGTACAGAAACAGCATGTGTGTGAGAGTTGGGGACTGGGGAGTGAGATTAAAAGAGGGTGTTGGATGGGAGAAATTTCAAAATGTTCCCCATCCTCCTCCGCCTCCTCTCTTCTCCCGTGTTCAGTGTTTATTTAACACATAGGGGCGATGTTTACAGAGTCTAGGTTAAACACAGCCGGAGCCAATCACTTTTGTTAATAATAAATAACGTAAACTGCAATATGCCGCAAAGCATGCTGGGATGGCTGGTGTGCCAGGGACATTGTCCTGTATCTGGATCTGATCCACTAACAGACAGAGAGACAGCACCCACATTCACATTTACCCACTTCCCTGGTTGAGAAAGAGAGAGGGAAAGTTGAGAGAGAGACAGAGAGTGGAATAGTGTGTGTGGTTATTTAGAAAAGAAGATAAAACAGGGACGAATTCATCTGTACAGTAGAGGGAATGTGACAAGGACTCAGTTATCTTTTGTCTGAGGAGTAGAACCTTTAAGGAGGCTAAAACCTGTAGGGGGCTGCAATCAACACATCAATGGAGGAAGGAACTATAGTACTACATACTATAGAATTCTTTAGCAAACTGTAGTATACTCTAGAATACTTAAGCAATAAGGAATGAGAACCCGGGGATTATCGTGTGAATAACTTCCGAACAGAGGGCTGTTCTTAGGCCCGGCTGGGGAAGCAGCCCTAATAAGGGTGTTATTCATGATCATTCCTGGGTACGAGGGCCTTATTGCGTTTATAAAACATTTACCAACATTTTTTTTTAAATATAAACAATGTGATTTCATTAAAAACTTTATTTTAATGAGTAGATTGGTTTTATTTCATCCTTCTACCAGACGATATATTCCAGGCAAAAGCCAGTTGTTAGATCTGATATCCTGAAGCTTCTAGCGAAACAAGCTGGTCATCCATTCTCTTAGCATGGTTGCTATAGAGGTCGACCGATTATGATTTTTCAACGCCGATACCGATACCAATTATTGGAGGACCAAAAAACCCCAATACCGATTAATCGGACAATTTTTATTTATTTATTTGTAATAATGACAATTACAACAATACTGAATGAACACTTATTTTAACTTAAAATAATACATCAATAAAAATCAATTTAGCCTGAAATAAATAATGAAACATCAATTTGGTTTAAATAATGCAAAAGAAGAAAGTAAAAGTGCAATATGTGCCATGTAAAAAAGCTCAGAACATGAGCTCAGAACATGAGAACATATGAAAGCTGGTGGTTCCTTTCAACATGAGACTTCAATATTCCAAGGTAAGAAGTTTTAGGTTGCAGTTATAGTATTTATAGGACTATTTCTATCTATACCATTCGTATTTCATATACCTTTGACTATTGGATGTTCTTATAGGCACTTTAGTATTGCCAGTGTAACAGTATAGCTTCCGTCCCTCTCCTCACCCCTAACTGGGCTCGAACCAGGAACACATTCGCAACAGCTACCCTCGAAGCATTGTTACCCATCACTCCACAAAATCTGCGGCCCTTGCAGAGCAAGGGGAACAACTACTCCAAGTCTCAGAGCGGGTGACGTTTGAAACGCTATTATCACGCATCCCGCTAACTAGCTGGCCATTTAACATTGGTTACACCAGACTAATCTCGGGAGTTGATAGGCTTGAAGTCATAAACAGCTCAATGCTTGAAGCATTGCGAAGAGCTGCTCGAAAATCGCACAAAAATGCTGTTTGAATGAATGCTTACGAGCCTGCTGCTGCCTACCATCGCTCAGTCAGACTGCTCTATCAAATATCAAATCATAAACTTAGTTATAACATAATAACACACAGAAATACGAGCATTTGGTCATTAATATGGTCGAAAACGTACATTATTTCAGTGAAATAAGGAACCGTTCCGTATTTTATCTAACGGGTGGCATCCCGTCTAAATATTGCTGTTACATTGTACAACCTTCAATGTGCAGGTTTAAAAATATATACTTGTATTGATTTTAAGAAAGGCATTGATGTTTATGGTTAGGTACACGTTGGAGCAACGACAGTCCTTTTTCACAACTGCGCACCTCATTGATTATATGCAACGCAGGACACGCTAGATAAATATAATATAATAATAATAATAATAGATAAACTAGTAATAAGATAAACTAGTAATATCATCAACCATGTGTTGTTAACTAGTGATTATGATTGATTGTTTTGTAATGCTAGCTAGCAACTTACCTTGGTTTCTTACTGCATTCGCGTAACAGGCAGGCTCCTCGTGGAGTGCAATGAGAGGCAGGTGGTTAGAGCGTTGGACTAGTTAACTGTAAGGTTGCAAGATTGAATCCCCGAGCTGACAAGGTAAAAATCTGTCGTTCTGCCCCTGAACAAGGCAGTTAACCCACTGTTCCTAGGTGTCATTGAAAATAAGAACGTGTTCTTAACTGACTTGCCTAGTTAAATAAAGGTGTAAAACAAATAATAATAATTAAATCGGCCAAATCGGTGTCCAAAAATACAGATTTCCGATTGTTATGAAAACCTGAAATCAGCCCTAATTAAAAACCTGTTAAGCTTACCCCCTACTTTTTCGAACATTCTGTTAAAAATCGCTCAACATTTCAGCGTCCTGCTTCTCATGCCAGGAATATAGTATATGCATATGATTAGTATGTGTGGATAGAAAACACTCTGACGTTTCTAAAACTGGTTAAATCACGGCTGTGACTATAACAGAACGTGCGTTTCATCGAAAAGCGCAAGAAAATCTGATCACTGAAAACTGGAAAATATATCAATGCACCACTTGCATGTATTGTTGAATGGAAACCAAATTACATGGGGCTTAGATTGCAATTCCTACAGATTCCACACGATGTCGCCAGTCTTGTCATTTGCCTTGGCTTTGTTTCTTGGTCAAACGAGTAAGAGACAGCCCATTTCTTCCGGTCTCCGACAGGATATTTTGGATGAGAAATATCCGGACATGATTTCAAGACGTGGAGCTATTGAATACACATCGATCAATTTGATAGATTATTAACGTTTACTAATACCTAAAGTTGCATTACAAAAGTATTTCGAAGTGTTTTGTGAAAGTTTATCGTCAACTTTTTTAATTTTAAAAAATGACGTTGCGTTTTAAAACGCTGTTTTTTCCTTGATCACACAGTCTTCATAGATCGATATCTAGGGTATATATGGACCGATTTAATCGAAAAAAAAAGACCCAATAGTGATGTTTATGGGACATCTAGGAGTGCCAACAAAGAAGATCGTCAAAGGTAATGAATGTTTTATATTTTATTTCTGCGTTTTGTGTAGCGCCGGCTATGCAAATTATTTTGTTTACGTCCCCTTCGGGTCTTTCGGGGTGTTGCATGCTATCAGATAATAGCTTCTCATGCTTTTGCCGAAAAGCATTTTAAAAATCTGACTTGTTGGCTGGATTCACAACGAGTGTAGCTTTAATTCAGTACCCTGCATGTGTGTTTTAATGAACGTTTGAGTTTTAATGAGTGCTATTAGCATTTAGCGTAGCGCATTTGCATTTCCAGATGGCTAGATGGGACGTCTGCGTGTCGGGTGTGCTTAAGAAGTTAATCGGCCATTCCAATTAATCGGTTGATCTCTAGTTGCTATCCAAAGTTCTAAGCAAAAAAGGTTGGTTTGGAGGTTAGCTACTTCTCCTTTGCTAGCTAGCCAACTAACAATCACATCAAGCAGTTGAAATGACAGCAAACTATGTGCATTTTCATTTGTTTTGCCTTTATTTCTATTGCCATTTCTTTGGATATATCCATTGTAATGATCCTGATAAATGAATTTGGCTGGCTCAAAGAAGCTGTCAGTCTCGTCACGTTCATTCACTCTATGGTTTGGGGTAGCAGTTAGCCTAGTGGTTAGAGCATTGGACTAGTAAGAGTTGCAAGATTGAATCCCTGAGCTGACAAGGTAAAAATCTGCTGTTCTACCCCTGAACAAGGCGCACTGTTCCTTGGTGTCACTGAAAATAAGATTTTGTTCTTAACTAACTTGCCTAGTCAAATAAAGGTAAAATAAATAAAAAATATGGCAAAGTGGAGATTGCAACAAAAAAAAACAGCAACACTGTTGCACATGGTCAGAGAGGCAGGCAGCAATGTTTAAACACATCCCAACTGTTGCAAACCAAATGCTAGCCTAGTAGCATGGGGAAATAATGTCTAGACACTTTTTTTCCGGGGGAGATTAAGTTTATGAATTGCCTGGCTGGGCTGTGGGACAGTGGATGCACATTGATAAATCAAATGGAACTGTTACAGGGGAATGGAAACACTTTGGGCAGTAGAGGTGTAATTCAATCCACTAATACTAAACATGTACATTTAACATAGAAACATCTCTATTTTTAAGACTTTAATCTTGAACAACATTTATTAGAGGTATAGGTAGGCCATCTTGAATTGCCAAAGCATTGATGCCAATGCGTCATCGGCAGGGTTGATCATTAATAATATGCATGTCAGACAGCTCGGTGTATTCAGCATGTCAATACCTCTCATTAATAAAAGTAGTGATGAAGTCAATCTCTCCTCCACTTTCAGCCAGGAGAGATTGACTTCATCACTACTTTTATTTATGAGAGGTATTGACATGCTGAATACACCGAGCTGTCAGTGGACATCATTTAAATTTACATTTAAGTCATTTAGCAGACGCTCTTATCCAGAGCGACTTACAAATTGGTGCATACACCTTAGGACATCCAGTAGTCTAAACTACTGGCACACAGCTCAGACACTCATACATGCCACAAGAGGTCTCTTCACAGATCCCAAGTCCAGAACAGACTATGGGAGGCACACAGTACTATATAGAGCCATGACTACATGGAACTCTATTCCACATCAAGTAACTGACGCAAGCAGTAAAATTAGATTTTAAAAAACAGATAAAAATCACCTGATGGAACAGCGGGGACTGTGAAGCAACACAAACATTGGCACAGACACATGCATGCACACACGCGCACGATAACCAACGCACTATACATACACATGGATTTAGTAATGTAGATGTGTGGTTGTGGTGGAGTAGGGGCCTGAGTGCACACAGTGTGTTGTGAATGTAGTGTAATATTTAAAAATGGTATAAACTGACTTAAGAGTAATGGGGATCGGTAATAAAAACAAACACAAATACAGTGGTAGGCTTGATTACCAACAATGACATGACGGCCTACAGAGAAGGAGGTGAGGACCCTTGGAGTGTGGTGTCAGGAAAATAACCTCTCACTCAATGTCAACAAAACTAAGGAGATGATTGTGGACTTCAGGAAACAGCAGAGGGAGCAGCCCCCCATCCACAACGACGGGACAGTAGTGGAGAAGGTGGAAAGTTTTAAGTTTCTCTGCATACACATCACGGACCAACTGAAAGGGTCCACCCACAAAGACAGCGTGGTGAAGAAGGCGCAACAGCTGAAGAAATGTGGCTTGTCCCCGAAAACACTCACAAACTTTTACAGATGCACAACCGAGAGCATCCTGTCGGGCTGTATCACCGCCTGGTACAGCAACTGCTCCGCTCACAACCGCAAGGCTTTTCAGAGGGTAGTGCCGTCTGCACAACGCATCACCTACGGCATCCGATGTCACAGGAAGGCCAAAAAGATAATCAAGGACAACAACCACCCGAGCCACTGCCTGTTCACCCCACTAACATCCAGAAGGCGAGGTCAGTACAGGTGCATCAGAGCTGAGACCGAGAGACTTAAAAACAGCTTCTATCTCAAGGCCATCAGACTGTTAAACAGCCATTACTAACAAAGAGTGGCTTCTGCCAAGCATACAGACTCAAATCTCTGGCCACTTTAATACATTTAATAAATTGATTTCATAAAGGTATCACCAGTCACTTTAAATAACAGCACTTTAATCATGTCTACATATCCTACATTACTAATCTCATATGTATATACTGTATTCTATATCATCTACTGCATCTTGCCTATGCCACACGGCCATCGCTCATCCATATATTTATATGTACATATTCTTATTCATCCCTTTACATTTGAGTGTATAAGGTAGTCGTTGTGAATTTGTTTGATTACTTGTTAGATATTACTGCACTGTCCGAACTTGAAGCACAAGCATTTCGCTACACTCGCATTAACATCTGCTAACCATGTGGATGTGACCCATAAAATTTGATATGATTTGATAGCAACCATTTTTGTTAGAACGGATAACCAGTCTTTTTCCATAGCAACTCTGCAAAAATAATTAACGTCTGTAGCAACATGACCAAAATAACTAACGACCAGATGTCTGTCCGGACTATGAAATTGTATGAATTTACTTTATTAAAATAAAGTTTTTTTATGAAAATGTGTCATTAATTATTGCTCGCCATTGGGCTGAACAAGGCCATTTACATATGACTGCCTCTTGTGCCTTACTGCTTAAATATACAACGGGGGGAGATCTGGGGGAGAGAGGTCTGGCAAAGAGAATGTCTGGAGGTCTGAGAGAGGGAGAGAGAGATATGTAGGATGGAGAGAACTGTAGGAGAAAGAAGACAGACTGGCGGAAGGCAGCCGGGAGGAGAGCCAATCGATCCGTCCCCAGAGACCACCAACAAACACACTCTCTACAGTTCACCACCCCAACAACCTTTGTTATTGTCCAATCAACACCATCACTCTCGCTCCATCTTTCTCTCCATCCATCTCTCTCTGACTGTCTCCCATTTTGTACATATCTTTCTAAGACCTACAGTATATCGTTTCATCTCTATGACTATGCAAAGATTTTGTTTTCTAATATTATGTTATGGTTCTCCAACTCTTTGTGGTTTAGTGTGCACTTTGACCCAATGATTGACACTCTTAAAGGCAAAATGACCAAGATATTTTAAAATAAACCAATGCAAAAGACCTTAATAGGTAAAGGACATTGCATTTAACTGTTAAGTCAGTGGCTGTCTGGGTACCTGTGGCAAATGTGTGATCACACCACTGTAGTTAACTCTCTACACAAGTAACACAACTCTATATTAATAGACTGAGAACAAATGTCTCACACGTACAATGACATGCGCATACACACACAAACTCAGCAAAAAAAGAAACGTCCCTTTTTCAGGACACTGTTTTTCATAGATAATTTGTAAAAATCCAAATAACTTCACAGATCTTGATTGTAAAGGGTTAAACACTGTTTCCCATGCTTGTTTGATGAATCATAAACAATTAATGAACATGCACATGTGGAACGGTCGTTAAGACACTAACAGCTTACAGACGGTAGGCAATTAAGGTCACAGTTATGAACTCTTAGGACACTAAAGAGGCCTTTCTACTGACTCTGAAAAACACCAAAAGAAAGATGCCCAGGGTCCCTGCTCATCTGCGTGAACGTACCTTAGGCATGCTGCAAGGAGGCATGAGGACTGCAGATGTGGCCAGGGCAATAAATTGCAATGTCCGTACTGTGAGACGCCTAAGACAGGGCTAGAGGGAGACAGGACGGACAGCTGATCGCCCTCGCAGTGGCAGACCATGTGTAACAACACCTGCACAGGATCGGTACATCCGAACATCACACCTGCGGGACAGGTACAGGATGGCAACAACAACTGCCCGAGTTAGACCAGGAACGCACAATCCCTCCATCAGTGCTCAGACTGTCTGCAATAGGCTGAGAGAGGCTGGACTGAGGGCTAGTAGGCCTGTTGTAAGGCAGGTCCTCACCAGAAATCACTGGCAACAACGTTGCCTATGGGCACAAACCCACCGTTGCTGGACCAGACAGGACTGGCAAAAAGTTATCTTCAATGACGAGTCGCGGTTTTGCCTCACCAGGGGTGATGGTCGGATTTGCGTTTATCGTCGAAGGAATGAGTGTTACATCGAGGCCTGTACTCTGGAGCAGGATCGATTTGGAGGTGGAGGGTCCGTTATGGTCTGGGGCAGTGTGTCACAGTACAGTAGACTGAGCTTGTTGTCATTGCAGGCAATCTCAACGCTGTGCGTTACAGGGAAGACGTCCTCCTCCCTCATGTGGTACCCTTCCTGCAGGCTCATCCTGACATGACCCTCCAGCATGACAATGCCACCAGCCATACTGCTCGTTCTGTGCGTGATTTCCTGCAAGACAGGAATGTCAGTGTTCTGCCATGGCCATCGAAGAGCCCGGATCTCAATCCCATTGAGCACATCTGGGACCTGTTGGATTGGAGGGTGAGGGCTAGGGCCATTCCCCCCAGAAATGTCCGGGAACTTGCAGGTACCTTGGTGGAAGAGTGGGGTAACATCTCACAGCAAGAACTGGCAAATCTGGTGCAGTCCATGAGGAGGAGATGCACTGCAGTACTTAATGCAGCTGGTGGCCACACCAGATACTGACTGTTACTTTTGATTTTGATCCCCCCTTTGTTCAGGGACACATTACTCAATTTCTGTTAGTCACATGTCTGTGGGACTTCAGTTTATGTCTCAGTTGTTGAATCTTGTTATGTTCATACAAATATTTACACATGTTAAGTTTGCTGAAAATAAACGCAGTTGACATTGAGAGGACATTTCTTTTTTTGCTGAGTTTACATACTCACTCTTGCTCTCTCTCTCCCACTCCCTCCCTCCCTCTCGCTCCCTCTCCCTTTCCCTCTCCTATCTAGTCATCTCATTCCAGAGGACAGGCGATCCTGAGGCCAGGCGATTCTCTCCTAGATCCTGTCTGCAGACAGACTCTCCTCCAGTCTAATCATATTCCTCACCATGAGGGATTCACATGGAGAAGAGCATGAGAACACGAGTCTTTATACACACACCATGTATCAGCCTCAGCCTCTGACTCCCCTCTATAATTAATTGTGATCATTATTATCACCCCTGTTCACTGGCTTCATAATCTTCAGCAGAACACATCAGAAACTAACTCCTCTCTACAAGTATCAGTTACTGGCCTCTCATGATCACCATCTTCATCACAATTGTCATATCTCAGTCTATAACTCCACTCAACATCCTGCCCCCCAGTACATGTCATATAAACATCCTCATCTCAAACATCCTCCTCCTCCCTCCATTCAATACAACTATTTCCCTGTAGCCTAATAATCATCATCAGACAAAACACATATGATAAATGAGGAGGGGACATTACAACAAAGAACATATTAATGTCTTGGCAGGGGCGGACTGGGACAAGAATTCGGCTCTGGCATTTTATCCACACCAGCCACATCACTGAGTGTGCCGTGACACAATACTCCATTATAGCAAAGTGAAAACTTTCAAATTTATAGAAAATTAAATACAGAACTCTCTCGTTTACATATGTATTCACATAAATATTCACACCCCTGAGTCAATACTTTGTAGAACCACCTTTGGCGGCGATTACAGCTATGAGTCGTCTTGGGTATGTATGTCTGTATCAGCTTTGCACATCTGGATTTGTGGATTTGCTCCCATCTGCTTCCTTGCAGATTTTCTCAAGCTCTGTTAAGTTAGATGGGGAGCGGCAGTGAACAGCAATCTTAAAGTCTTGTCACAGATTTTCAATGGGACTCAAGTCTGGGCTTTGGCTGGGCAACTCAAGGACTTTCACATTCTTGTTCTGAAGCCATTCAAGTGTTGCTTTGGCTGTATGCTTGGGGTCATTGACCTGTTGGAAAGTAACTCTTTGGCCCAGTCTAAGGTCGTTTGCACTCTGAAGCAGGTCCTCATCAAGGATGTACCTGTATTTAGCTGCATTCATTGTTCCCTCTAACCTTGCCAGTCACCCGGTCCCTGTCACTGAAAAGCATCCCAATAGCATAATGCTGCCACCACCATGCTTCACGGTAAGGATGGTATTAGATGGGAGATGAGCTGTGCCTTAATTTTCTCCAGACATATAATTGTCATCTCATCAGACCACAGAATATTTTGCCGTATGATCTCAGAGTCTTTCACATCCCGTTTTTGCAAACTCCAGGTGTGCTGTCATGTGTTTTTTCTCTCAGGACTGGCTTCTGTCTGGCCACTCTCCCATAAAGCCCAGATTGGTGAAGTGCTGTAGAGATTATTGTCCTTCTGGCAGGTTCTTCTCGGCCAAGGAACTCTGTAGTTCTGTCAGACTGGTCATTGGGTTCTTGGTCACCTCCCTGACCAACGCCCGGTTGCTCAGTTTGGTTGGATGGTCAGCTCAAGGCAGTCTGGGTAGTTCTATATTTTTTTCAATTTCCCAATGATGGAGACCACTGTGCTCTTGGAAACTTTCAACACCAGAAATGATTTTATACCTATCCCCAGATATATGCCTCATCACAACAGCCCAGAGATCTATGGATAGTTCCTTGGACTTTTTAGTATAGTTTCTGCTCTGACATGCACTGTCAACTGTGGGACCTTATAGAGACAGTAGTGTTTATTTCTAAATCATGTCCAAACAACTAAATTGGCCACAGGTGGACTCAAATCAAGGATGATCAAAGGATATTGGATGCACCTGAGATCAATTTGGAGTGTCATAGTAAAGGGGTGGGAATACTTATGTAAATAAGGTATTTCTGTTGTTGTTGTTTTTAACATTTGCAAAAATGTCTAAAAACCTGTTTTCGCTTTGTCATTATGAGGTATTGTGTGTAGATTGATGAAATGGAAAAAAATATTGAATCCATTTTAGAATAAGGCAGTAATGTAACAAAATGTGGAAAATGGGAAGGTCTGAATACTTTCTGAAAGCACTGTATAACACAGAATCTTCGCCTACCTAGTAATTTTACGATCACCTAAATTTGGTAGCCTATGCTGTTGTATTCATTTTCTGGACATGGGCATGGTTGCTCATGCGGTGGTTACAATGTATCACTGGTCAAATGTTCTCATAAAAGGTTGTGGTATCAAAAGAGTTTGGTACAGGGATAGACATCACTTTTATATGCAAATCTCATTGGATACATATTTTGATTATTGAGATATCGGCCTCAATTTAACTTCAGAGTTGCTTTTTCTTCTGAGGGCTAATCTGGGCCATTTTCGGGGACAGCTCCAGCCGGGCACAGGCCACCAAAATCGGGGACTGTCCCCGGAAATCGGGGACTGTCTCCGGATGTCTGGTCACCCTAGTCAAAATAGCACTCCAGAATCTCCTTTTTTCCCCATAGAGATGAATTACATACATTGTTATGTGCACTAACTAATGTTGGCTAATTGATTTTCATCACCTGAGGAAGTGGAAACTCAACACAAATGAACTAGATCTCCAACTCTAAATATAATACCCACTGCTAGTAGCCATGTATTCATCCAATAGTAAATGTAATGTCCTAACAAACTTTGCAGTTGCAAGCACGAGATCTATCGGCCTATGCCCTTGCTGGTGTGCATATCTCAAACCCATATCAAATATCTCGGTTGTAAAATAGCTGCTATTGAGCTGAAAATTGAAAGTTTTCTGTACCTACAGAAAACTGAGACCCATCTCTCTTCGACAGCGACAAGGGACAAAGCTTCGAAAGCATTTTCCCCCAATTGCATTTTGAAATGTCATGGGGGAGATGAGAGTGGCTTGCCCATCACAGCAGCAGGCCCTATCTAGGGCACAGGCACAGCGGCAGGGTAGACACTTTTATTACAGGGATCATGAGGATAATACACTTTACTGTTTGACCAAACCATGGTTTTAGGACGTTTTGAATGAGATGATGATGTAGAATGTGCTCTTTCTGCATGTACAGGCACCCTTTCCGTTTTTTACGATCCATGATCTTGGATGTCGATCTGATCACGAGTCGGGGGAGGTCTCTTTGCTGATACCGCATTTGACTTTGAATGTGTATTTGCGTTACCTCAGCTCAGAAAACCCATATTGGTAAGTGCCAGCTGTTGCCCAATGATCAGCCAAAGGCTCATTATAGATTAGTATGGCCATGTCACCTTTATATATTTTTGTGTGTGAATTTCGACCAGCCCACCAAACAAGAAAATTGTGTAGCCCATCTGGCATTTGCCAGAATTGCCAGATGGCCAATCCACCCGTGTCTAGAGAGCTGAGCTGTGTGTGTGTGTGTGTGTGTGCGTGTGTGTGCGTGTGCGTGTGTGTGTGTGTGTGTGTGTGTGTGTGTGTGTGTGTGTGTGTGTGTGTGTGTGTGTGTGTGTGTGTGTGTGTATGTGTGTGTGTCTAAGAGAAAGGCTGAGAGAAGCATATGCCTTATAATGCGTGGCACAGGGGCAATGGTGAAGTCAGAGCTGCTGCCACTTGGGGTTTGGTAACGATTTTCCCTCTTCTCCCCAAGGACCTTGACGTTTTTTGTGATGTGTGTGTGTGACATTTGATTGAAAGGTAAATGTCCTGTTATGTAGGCCTATGAATAATGATAATCCGTTTGTTGAAGTTTGTCTTTCTGGCCCGTATAAACTGCATTCGTTAGACTTGAATCGGGGAACAATAGAAAGGACAAGTTTGCCCCATAAATTTGCGCCATAAAGGAGATCGTTTTTGCTACATGTAGCCTCCCCTGTTGTAACTTTGTGGCACGATACTGCCACTAGAAATGGATACTTCAAGACAAACCTCCCAAAACAAGAAACAGAACCATTCAGAGCTGTAAAATGTGTAGCCTAAGCGTTAGCTTACCAGTTGTTGCTGAAACCCCCTGCATCTTGCCTACAGTTGTTGTCCTGCTTGGCTGAATCCCCCCTCTCCGACGCTAGGCTCACAGGAGATTGGAAACAGTGCACAGGCGAACTATCGTTACAGTCAACTCAAACGAAGGAGTGTCCCGACTTCAGAGTCCTCTGCGTTTTCCCTTCTCTTGGCAAAAATCTCTAGCCTCCGCGGCAGGGCATAACGGGCATGTAGGGTTTCTTTCACGGATATAAGAGGGTGTCCAATGAGCGCGTTTGATGCATTGGAGCACTGATCCATTCACTCCTCCCGGCTCTGTCCTCCTTATAGCAAAACTATTCTTCTCTATGCGTTGAGTGCGCTCAACTCCGCCACTGGAGAAAGGAGTTGCGAGTTCACGCTGATGCGCGGTCACGACAACCATGGTCATTCATTGAGGACAGTAGAATAAAGTAAACCATGGGACTATTATGTTTGTATACGTTGTTGTTTATTGCATGTCTTTTTCTTAGTTATTTTACACAATAACCTACAAAATGTTTATGTTTTCTCAATTACATCAAATTCAGCATTTAAACTGGTGCAAGTTTAAGTCTGTTCCACCTGAGCACGTCAGAGAACACCATGATGACACACCAAATGTGGTTGATGGATCCCTTTTGTCTTCTTCTAATGCCTCTAAAGGGGAAAGTAATTCAACAGTAACGTTAATGAGTTGGGTAATCCAAAAGTTACCTTACTGATTACAGTTTTGGACAGACAATTAGTAAGTGATTACATTTATAAAGTAACCTACCCAACCCTGAACCTATTACCATAGGCTTTTACCATATTATAACCCCAAATCAAATATTTCCAATGATTATGTATTTGAGTCCGTAAACAGTGCTTCAAAATATGTTTAAACAAACTATCACGTCAGTCTCATGGACTGTCAGTTCCCACCCAGCCTCATCCTTCTACCAAACAAAGTGGCAGGATCAGGCCTTGGAAAACACAAATTGTTTTACCTTTAATATTGACCATTTAGCAGGGTCATTATAACAGAACATATGTTGAAATGAGCACCACTGTAGGCCTAAATCGATGCCCCATTTGACCCTTTGTATAAGGGTCGCTGGGTGCTGCCATCACTGCATTAATGGTTATCATTGGGCTTGGCGTCCTCCTTGGTCCTTTGACTACAAAACACAAATATTAACTGGCATTTCTATGTCACTGCTCAGGCCCTCTCCCTCCCATAGATGAGCAGTGTTGATTCATCTTGAATTCCCAGCACGCTGAATAAACCTTGTCAGCTGTCCCTGTGAGTTAGTTTTCAGAGGAACAAGGAATTGATTGAGGCAGAGAGCAAAATTGCTTGCTTAAATATGAAATACTTTGCTATTTCTGTATCATAACCAACTGTTAATTCGCCCCTCAGAATAAAAATGCAAAGTTTGAGGTGACGGTATGACTCCCTGAGTTATAATTAAGTTTAATGTCTAATGCCAAGTTAAATAAAGGTTCAATATAATTTTTTTAATAATGTCAACGAACATGTGATATTGTGTAGAGCTACTGTCTGTAGCCACCCTCTGCCATCAATAACCATATGATTGTAAAGTATGTTTGTGGCATGTTGTAATGCTATCTAATTTGAATAGACATATCAAGGCCTACTGTTTGGCTAACTGTGTTACCATTTTGAGCCAATCATGTGGGTAATGGTCGACTGTGGTAGGTCCTTCTCTCTCCTGTCTCTCTCTCCCTCCCTCTCGCTCCCTCTGAGTTAACCCATGTCAATTTAGCTATGCGCAATTAACCCCTTTTGTGCCTCGTTTTGTAGTTGCACGCTCCTCATCTGCCCTTGATCAACACAGCCAAAGTGTTGGAGTCTGCAGTGACATGCCCACTGGCTGGCTGGCTGGCTGCCATTCACTTGTTCATTCACTGACACTCTGCAGTCTGTGATAGTCTGTGTCCGGCTACTGTAGCTAGCCATAGCAGGCACTAAGGACAAGCACAGAAAAAAGTTGTAGGCTACATTATTGTAGGCTGCAGGTAGCCTAGCGGTTAAGGCATTGGGTTAGTAAACAAATATTTTCTGGTTCAAATACCCAAGGTGAAATGTCTGTTTTATATGCCCTTGTAATACAAAATGAGTATGGCACTTAACAGTGTTGTGTTCGAGACCATCTAAAGGGAGACTGGAGCAAATCGAGTCCTCCTGTAGCTCAGTTGGTAGAGCATGGCGCTTGTAACGCCAGGGTAGTGGGTTCGATTCCCGGGACCACCCATACGTAGAATGTATGCACACATGACTGTAAGTCGCTTTGGATAAAAGCGTCTGCTAAATGGCATATATAAGACCAAGACCAGAGGAGGGGTGAGACCTGGAGGGGTCAAAACCGAGACCAGAAAAATGCGAGTTCAATTCTAGACCACGATTAACATTTTGTCAAATCGCCACCATAATAAGAGTTCAAAATGTCCAGTATTTCTATGTTCATATTTCAGAAGGACATATGGATTCTTTAGACATTTAGAATGGTGAAACAATGCGTGCTGAGGGAAAATAGAGCCACTCTACAAATGATTACTAACCCCAACATAGTGGGGAACAAGGAGGGCCTTCTACCCCTTCAGAGAAGGGCTAAGGATTTATAAAATAATTATAATAAAAATTATAATTATAATTACATTATTATTTTCAATGATGTTCTGATTTAATCGCTTCAGTTTTGTTGGAAAGGAAAGGGTTAACATTGAAGCGAAAGAAGATCCAATCAGGATTGTTATTTTGTGCTATCTAGGGAGATAAATCTAGCTAGCCAAGTCAGCCATTGGCTAAGCCTTCAGAAGCTAGATAGAAGGTGCTGTTCTATCTGCTGTTCAACTGTACGAGAGCAACATTTTGGAGTGACAGTGGAATCAACTAGCTGGGACCATTTTGACAAAAAACGTATGGAAGCTTCTGCCTTCTCAAAAGCCAAAAAAGGTCACTGCGAAATAGCAAGCATTCATTTTCTGACGGTCTAGCTAGCTATTTTTTGTTATAGGCTAGTTTGCTGCGGCTGCAGCAGGTATTATCAAAGAGGATGTTGTTGCTTGTTTGTTATCTTCTCCCTTTTCAAGAATAACTTTCAACAAGAAGTTACGTTTCAAATTATCATCTGGTGAGTGGAACTGTGTTGTGTATTGCAGCGCCTTCGCTGTTGTTGGCCATCTCGTTGAAAATAACTGATGTGTGAAACATTGTTGCATTTAATCTTTAGGTCGTCAGTTACTTTGTGTGCTAAACGTGAAAGGTTTTTTGCCATGGGAAGCAATTGCTGTACATTTTTATTTGGAATGCTTAGCCTAATGGTTGTGTTTTTGTATTCTTATGATTGGGACCTACTGGCTAATGTCCAAGTGAATGGACTGCCTAACCTTTAACATCATTCTGTGTGTGACTGCTGTTTTTCCATCGGCACTATGCAGTGGTGTACTGGAGCCTGGAGAAGTGTGTATACTCATATTTTGCTAAACAAATCCCAAACGGCTTGCCCAGCAAAGGAAAGGCACCCAATGTGAAAAAGCCTATGTTTTTTATGGCAAAACAAATACGTTTCAGATTTGCACTCTCTAAATCACATATTGTGGAGGTCTGAGGACTATTGTTGTAATAATAATGTATAATGTATAATTATAACAACATCCTCTAATCGCCTGGGGGCTCCCACAGTCAAAGCCACAGATCAGTGCTAAATAGAACCAGTTACTGAAAGAGAGAGAGATACACACATTTAATTCCACGGGGACGGAGGGTGAGACAGGGATGCAGTTTAAGCCCCACACTCTTCAACATATATCAATGAATTGGCGAAGGCACTAGAACAGTCTGCAGCACCCGGCCTCACCCTATTAGAATCTTAAGTCAAATGTCTACTGTTTGCTGATGATCTGATGCTTCTGTCCCCAACCACGGAGGGCCTACAGTGGCACCTAGATCTTCGGCACAGATTCTGTCAGACCTGGGCCCTGACAGTAAATCTCAGTAAGACAAAAATAATGGTGTTCCAAAAAAGGTCCAGTTCCCAGGAACACAAATACAAATTCCGTCTAGACACCGTTGCCCTAGAGCACACAAAAAAACGATATATACCTCGGCTTAAACATCAGCGCCACAGGTAACTTCCACAAAGCTGTGAACGATCTGAGAAACAAGGCAAGAAGGGCCTTCTATGCCATCAAAGGAACATAAAATGCGATATACCAATTTGGATCTGGCTAAAAAAACTTGTATCAGTTATAGAACCCATTGCCCTTTATGGTTGTGAGGTCTGGGATCTGCTCACCAACCAAGAATTCACAAAATGGGATAAACACCAAATTGAGACTCTGCATGCAGAATTCTGCAAAAACATCCTCTGTGTACAACATAAAACACCAAATAATGCATGCAGAGCAGAATTAGGCTGATACCCACTAATTATCAAAATCCAGAAAATAGACGTCCTAACCTCCTGCCAAATGTATAACCATATTAGAGAGGCATATTTCCCTCAGATTACACAGACTCACAAAAAATGTGAAAACATATCCAATTTTGATAAACTCCCATACAACCACCTAAAAGGAAGCGATTCCCAAACCCTCTATAACAAAGCCATCACCTACAGAGAAATGAACCCGGAGAAGAGCCCCCTAAGCACGCTGGTCTTGGGGCTCTGTTCACAAACACAAACAGATCCCACAGAGCCCCAGGACTGCAACACAATTAGACCCAACCAAATCATGAGAAAACAAAAAGATAATTACTTGACACATTGGAAAGAATTGATAAAAAAACAGAGCAAACTAGAATGCTATCTGGCCCTAAACAGAGCGTACACAGTGGCAGAATACCTGACCACTGTGCCTGACCCAAAATTAAGGAAATCTCTGACTATGTACAGACTCAGTGAGCATAGCCTTGCTATTGAGAAAGGCTGCCGAAGAGAGAAGAGAAGACAGGCTATGTGCACACTGCCAACAAAATGAGGTGGAAACTGAGCTGCACTTCCTAACCTCCTGCCAAATGTATGACCATATTAGAGACGCATATTTCCCTCAGATTACACAGACTCACAAAAAATGTGAAAACATATCCAATTTTGATAAACTCCCATATCTATTGGGTGAAATACCACAGCGTGCCATCACAGCAGCAATATTAGTGATCTGTTGCCACAAGAAAAGGGCAACTAGTGGAGAACAGACACCATTTTAAAATGAACCTATATTTATGTTATTTTCTCTTTGGTACTTTAACTATTTGCACATCATTACAACACTGTATATATATATAATATGACATTTGAAATGTATCTATTCTTTTGGAACTTTTGGGAGTGTAATGTTTACTGTTAATTTTGTATTGTTTATTTCACTTTTGTTTATTATCTATTTCACTTGCTTTGGCAATGTTAACATATGTTTCCCATGCTAATAAAGCCCCTTAAATTGAATTGAAATTGAGAGTGAAGAGAGAGATGGCGAGAGATAGTCAGAGGGAGGGAAATGGATAAAGGAGAGAGGATTGGAGGAAGGAAAGAAGCAGAGTGAAAATGGGGGGAGGGAGTCAGAGAAGCGCAGAGAATTGGAGGAAAAAGAAAGGTAGGCAGAGAGATAAGAGAGATGTGGGGGAAAGGAGGGAAGGTGTGAGTTAGGCCATCCACTTCTTTCACACCAATTTCAAATCACACCTCCTCTGCTGTTATCAAACCACCTCACTCATCAAAGAGTGTGAACTGAAAATAAAGTGAACATTTTGCACGACAGATTACAGAGAGATAGATCTCTGTTGGAGTATCCATTTATCTCATGAGCATAGGGGAGAAGACACATCCCTGTCCAGCAGGAATGTTTGGTGTATGATGAGGATGAGGTCACACAGTTCGTCAGACCTGCTGTGTGTGTGTGTGTGGGGGGCGCACAGTAGTCAGAGACACATGAGTCAGACATGGCGAGGCTGTCTGTTTGGTCGTGTGGTGTAACTGTGTGTGTGTGTGTTCTGTGCACCACCTGATGCATTCAATGCTCCTTCAGGGTCCTCATGTGTTCAGCTCATCACATGACAGGAGTGGCTGAGAAAGAGAGAGGGCTCTTTGTGTTAGGTTACGGTTTAGTAGCCCCACTCCACTGACAGCAGCACACTCACCATTGCGTAAACACACTCACACTCAACATTGCGTACACACCCACACACACATACGCACACACACATACAAAACACGCTTGTGCACAAACACATACCCATATCATATCACTCAAAAAAGAGTGAAGAATCTCATTGGATTCAGACAGACACTGGATACCACTGTATTTGTCAGTGTTATGGTGACCCCAATTGGTCAGAGAGGATACTGCACCAACCACTGTGAGACGACGCTGCATGCTGCTTCAGGTACAATCATACCACCTGAATTTGGATTGGAGCAGTGGGATAGATCATATTCCACTGACCCATATTCCATATGGCATAATGAACAGGAAATGGGGGAGATGCCATGACGACAAAGCGTCCACTGTGGGGGATAGTGATGTCATAGACTGCCAATGGAGTGACCTCCCACCTTTCTTTCATACAGTATCCTGATTCTGCAAATTGGGACTTTTTCAGTTGGGGCAGTCTCTGTTATTTAGTGTGGTTGGTAAATGGTACACTGTAGCCTTGTTGTATGTGATTCTTTGTGTATGAATAGTGTGTATTATAGTTTTTATGTTTCAGCCCTGCATGCAAACCATTGATTGTCTTGATTAGAGCACTTCTTCCATCACTCAGACATCACACTCATTGTTGGCCATACACACACATTGCTTTTCAATGTCACCAGATTTGGAACAGAATTTGTTCTGTACTTGTGGGGTTTCAGAGACACAAAGCCAGCCATCCTCATCAGCCCCCCTTTACAGAGAGGACTAGAGGAGGAAATCAGGCGTTTAGAGCAGAGCCCTGCTTGCAGAACTTTCGCATCTCTCCCACCATCTCTCACTGGGATAGATTATTTAAAAACTCAATGAATGGTCCTTTTGTTTCCATTCTACTTCTGTAAGATGGTTATTAATCAAAATTGTACGGTGGTCTAAAAATGTGATTTATAAACTTTGGACATTAGAATACAATAAATCCTTATATTTGTAGAATGACACCTTCTGAACGGGACCGATTATTGTATCACTTGTATTGTTCATCTGTTTCTGTATTTTGTATCCATTTTTTTTCTTCTGAAAATCAATAGCGCTCTACATATTCTTGCCATATAAAACCATCCACGTGGTATAAAACTGTTGCATGAGACAAACGGGGCAAGTCTTTATGACTCATGGAAACTGGTCCTAACGGAGCATGGACAGGAAGTTACTGGGGGTGGAGAGGTCAAGAGTCACCCGGTTTGTTTGTATGTGGGAGTTTTTGTTTAATATACAGCAGCAAATTATGGATAAAAGAGAGGGAAAGGACAGAAAAAGAGAGTAAATGGGAGAAAAAAAAGATCTAGAGAGTTAAAGAGATATAAAGGGGTGAGATGTGGAGAACAGAAAAAGAAAATGGAATATAACAGGAAGAATAGAGAAGACAAAGGATGAGGGCAGGGAGAGAGGAAAAAGAGGGGGAGCCAGACAGGAGGTGGGGGTGGAAGAGTTTTGTGCATTGTGTGAAATTTGATCATGTCATGGAGTCTTTACAGACAGCTGGGAAGTCCCCCCTCATTCTGTTTCCCAGCTGGGGATCTTCTGAGGGGGAGCCTGCAGCATCAGACTGGCTCCAAAGTTAACTGTTCATTTACTTACAGTGGGAGAGTTTGGGATGAAAATACACACGGGACACTTTGTCTTTTTAGTCACATTTATTGATTTGAACCAGTATGACTACCTTTACACAGCATAACACCTCTCTATAGGAAAACAAAACAACACTTTCATAGGATTAGCTCAGCAGTAATACATTAGACTAAACTCATTTTTTCATCATTTTATTTTTTCACTTTTTCAGCATCTCCAAAGTTATAGGTTTGTTTTCGATTCTGTGTAAAGGTTCCCATGACTGAAAAACATGCATATGACAATAAGTTGTAATCAATATGCCACTAATTATAATGCACATTATTGATAAGAATACAGTACTGCATGACAATCCAAATAAATACCAACATACAGATTAAGTCGTTATTTCATATAAAGGTATCAAACTCAATATGGATCAATACTGAAACACAATATGACAATATAAAGTTTGCACGGCTAGTGTATTATCACAATGCTATCGCTTCCAGCAAACAGAAAACTTGTATTTTCCTTGTAAAACAGCATTTAAATTGCACTTTATTTTCTCCGTATTTTTCGCTTCTCAACCGTATTGATAACTTTTTACGCCTCAACAAACAAGCATTGGCTAGGATGGCACTATTCAAGCTTGTTGATGCAAAATCTGTTTTCTATTTCCTGAAATCACAACACTTTAATATATGATGTAAAAAAAAAAAAATATTCAATGAAAAAAAATTTAAAAAATCAAAGAGAAAATGCGCTCTCTGCACATTTGCCAACAATACTGTAGATATTACATTACCTTCACCATACAAAGCTAGAGATCATGTCGATGTTTCCAATAGTACACTGATCTGCCCAAACACATAGTGGTGCATGGAACATTTTGTTCAAAATGAGGCCAAAGGGATTTCTTTTGGTTCCCAAAGTTTGATAAAAAAAAAATACATTTTCTCAATACCCCTGAATTTGCTGTTGGGATCACTGACCTGCAGAATTCAATACAATATCAGTTGAATTGAGCTAATTTCAAAACGATCATCTCACTCCTGCAAAAAGGGCTACTCCTCTTTGCATTTATTGCTGCTCACAAAGTCATTCAACCCAAACTCTTCCCCTAAAAAACAAACACAAAGTACTAGTCTACAATTCTCCCTTGAAACAATGAAAGGCACTACTGGTCAGAATGAAGAACAAAACAAACCCAAAGCAAAACCCGGGTAGCGCTTCAGCAGAAAGCCACAGCCCCAAACTACACCTTTCTCACTGATGTACGGCTTGTCTTTCTGAATCTTGAATCTTTTCAAACCTAAACGGTGTACCAGGATTTGGCACGATAAACAAAGAGAGAATTAAACAATTCCAATTTGGAATTTAATCGTTGCACTTGCAGAGAATTCTGTGAGCCAGTGATCCCTTATCAGTGTGACACCCCTGGTAAGAAGATGGACAAAAACAAAATCATTTTGCCACTCCATTTTTCCCCCCAAGAACTTCTTACCATACTTTTTTGAGTCAGAGCGTCGTCAAGTTTCTGCGCGTTAGCTTTGAACTATTCCTAGGAATAATAAATACATGAAAACCCCAGAATTAGCTCACCCTGGATTTTGTTTAAGAACATGGCAGTAGAACTTACATATAAAACCAAACAGCATAATAAAGCAATATGATGAGACATAACAATAAAAGGATGGTTATTCAGATGGATCAATTCTCAGAAGCACAATAACAATAGATGGACTCTGGTTTGCGGTGAGACTTTAAGAGAGTAAATGGTCTCCGTAGATGGTACAAAGAGTCCATAAACAGGAGGAAATATATTCCTATTAATATATGTGTATACTTGACTAAATAAGTCACAAACCATAGCACTACAAACCTTTCCTAGGTTAATAATATAAAGTTATATAATCCTATAATAAAAGTGCACAGGTTAAAGAAAACAAATAAACTAAAACAAAAAAAAGATCAAACCAAGACAAAACAGTTGGTTGATTTACATTGAGAAAAGACCATGGTTCCCCTGGCTTCTCATTGGAGGGATAACTCCGCCAATCACAAACTCTGATCATCATTTCATGAGGAGGGCAGAGTTCACTGTACTTGTGAGCATCGGCAGCAGCGAGGGGAAATGTGAAATAGCTTGTTCATTCCCATGCATAGGACATAGAGGTCGTGCTATATTGCGAGTTAAAGGGAAAGCTGGAGGGATATTGGATTTTCATATCAGAGATTTCATTTGATCTTTTTAGTCTTGAAGTGGGTTTCACAATCTTGGCCTATAGGGCTATCTGTTTTCTGCACAATGAATGTGACATCGGCATTGTGAGAGGATCCTGTGTTGGAGGATCCTCCTCCGGGCAGAATTAAATGACTGCAAAACGGAGAAACAAAGAAAACGTAAAAATGTGCATTACTGGTACATTTAGAGAGATGTTAACTTCCTCAGAAATGATTCCATTCCAATCAAAAACATGAAATAAGGAAGAGTAAAAAGATGTACACCGAAGGCCCAGTTAGTTACAGTAGCTACTAACTAGCGGTTGGTGCAAACTGGGTTAGTGGTGCTGAAGCGGACTGTCATATCAACATTGTGTCAATATGTTTCAGAGGAGCTGATATAAAAGCACCACTGCACGAGGAAGACCAGTGAGTGCAAGAAGCTGATGACCTCACAAGTACCATGACCTTTGACACCTCCAAAACACATGATGAGCCCCAAGAGTTTAATCCACACCCCAGAACCAGGTCAGTCATAGGAGGGGCTTTCCCTACTGGCATGCAGGTTAATGAGAACGGGTGTGTTTTTTAGCGTGCAGGCGTTCAACCAATCAGGAATCGGACGAAGAGCGTGTGAGAGAACTCAAAGGTGAAGTGGGCGGAGCCTAAAGGCAGAGGTAGGAGGGAGCTTATTCTGGTGCCATTCTATTGATGACACCAGATAAACAGACATTGATTTCAAACTAAACCAAGAGAACTAGGGAGGGTCTCTCTAGCCACAATCACATCCTGGATTATGAAATATATAGATTATTCAGTGAATCTATACTGCCTACACAAGGGAACAGGGATAGAGGGTCAACTCATTTGAATCAATGTCCACTGGTAAAATACCACATTTAGAGACAAAGTAGTCAAACAAAAACCTCATGTAAATACATTTGTCATCTTTGAGCATCTCCCTCAGAAAACCCTGGAACTCATTTCCCCAAACACAGTATCAAAATCATGTTCAGAATCGGCTGAGAGAGCTCGTCTTTCGGGTGCAGGTGCTTTTAAACACCAGTATTACTTCTCTCTCCTCTCCCACTCTCTACACCCAGAGCAAACTGACACAAACAAAGTGTGATTCTATCACTGTCGCTTAAGTGGAACAAGAACAGAATAGTGATTTCCCCTCCCGTGGAGGTTCTCCTCTGATGTGAGCGATAGCCTCGTCTCCATACTGTGTGGCGTGACTAAAGGCCTCGTAGGGCGGCGCAGCACATACTCAACTCAAGCAGGGTTGAGGACGTCCCTCGTTCGGAGGAACCAAAGCTCTCCCTCTCCATACCCGAGAGGTGGCCTAGGAGTATCCTAGAAGATTAGAACCTGATTACGATCGTATTATTAAGAATATATAGTTTTAAAAAGCATAATTGAATTAATCTTCCAAGAATCTCTTGGCATCAACCCTGCTTTTAGCGCCACAAAGCTAATACCGTGTATGCATTACATGGATCTATCTAACACAAGCCCCACATCAGTTTTTTTAATCTGCCTGGCACTAGATTGCAAGGGTTAAAGCTTTTTTTTTTGGGGGGGTAATAAAGACAGTACATTGGCTGTCCTCTCACATCCACACAGCATCTCAGAAATGAATCTATTTGCAATATTTGGAGAAAACGACATACACACAAGGGTTTTTCACCTCAGTGTCGGAGCTGAGATGACACACACACACACACACACACACAGGCAGGGTTCCAGAACACACGTGCGCAAGGACGTTACCTGACAATATCCAGGGGTTTTCCCCACAATCCCCTTCTCTACTTAAAGGGAGAGTGGTGTTGTAGAGCGAGCAAGGTGCTGACAAAAAAAGAGAGAGGGGTTGTCATGACAACAAAGCGACGAACCACACGCCACATAACCACACATAGTTCATTTGAGAGCTCAAAAGGGCCTCCCAAAAGAGAAAGAGAGAAGCGACAGGGAGAGAGAGAGGAAGAGAGATCAGCATTAGGCTGACAGACACAAAGACAGGGCTTTACATCGATATATAGATGTAGTTGATTTCAAGTGTTTGGGTCGACAGGCACTTTGCCGAGGGATATTGGTCGGTTTTGTTTGTAGAATTACGATCCGGATCTGGGTGCCATTGATTTTTGTGCTCTTTTAGGATCTTTTCTGTTATTACAAAAATCACCATCAATCAAAACTATATTGTATCTGTTCACAGTTATTTGATCATTTTCTTTCGTTCTTAAGTAATATGGCTGAGAGAATCCACCAACATGACATATACTGGGTCACATGGAATAGCCCTCTGTTTATTTCTGCAGATGTTAAATAACTCCTCTGGTTCAAATGTAGAGCCCTGTAGCACATCTGCATGTGCTGTGACACACCTGTTTACAGAGAAAAACTGTTATAAAGCTCAGTAGCATTTTCAGCTGCAAAGCCATGCGATTGGACTGCCTGACTCTACCGCGTTGGTGTACAGCTTAAAGGATCTTGAAATGAAACACCTGTGGTCTTCGGTGCTCCTTTACCGCCCACCTCCGACATCATTAATTATCAGCCAACCCGCATTGAGAATTTTGAATTTCAGTTAGAAAATCCAGCAAATCACACTGGGCTCCCTAGCAACAGCAGGGGGAGTTTGCATATTGTTTTGTTTCATTTGTTTATGTAAACATTAATGAGCAACCTGATTGGTCAGTGGGTTGCTGGGGCTGGCTCAGTCCTGGGGGGCCAGGAGAGAGAGGGGAAGAGGAGCGGGGGCTTTATCGAAGGAGCACCAACGCCAACAGGCAAGCAAAACGAGGAGAGGACGTCAACTTCTGTCACATGATCCTAAAAGTGACACCCTCTTCACAAGTCCCCACCCCCCCAAATGCATTATGGTTACCAGGCAACACACTCAGGGGGGGTCAGAACACACTAAGCACAAAAGCTGCCACCTTTTACATCATCATAAGTACAGCACCATGACGGCGGAAAGAAGTGACACCCCATAATATCCACAGAAGCCCAACGGCGGCCGGTTGAGGCCATATCCACATGCCATACATTATGTCTACTACAATCCCAAACTTCTAGGGCACACTGTACTGTACGGTACAGTACATACACAGCTGCATTCCCCTAAGCGTTTACACTAGCAGGCGTGAGTGGCCATACGTGGCCATAGGCATAAGTATGTACTATAGGTTAGACACACACCAGGCTCTATGAGGCTGCAGGCTGAGCAGGCAGGGAGCTAAGCGAGCATAGTAGGGCTCTTTAACACTAAGTCAGGGGAGGACCTCGGGCTCCTCCCCTCTGTACACAGCAGTCCCGTGCTGACAATGCAGCCGCTTCAGTCGCAGTAGATCTTGTACTTCTCGCTGCAGAAGACCACTGGGCCTCCCAGGATGCCGTTGGGCATGATGTTGTGCTCACTGGGGCGACCGATGCCGGCGCAGGTGAGCCCGTGACTTACGTGGGGGTTGTTGGCGGTGTTGGTCTGGCCGTTGGTGGTTCTGCCGTTGGTGGTCCTGCCTTTAGGTTTGCCCCCGCGGCGGGTCTGCTCGGTGTCAAACTCCAGGTCCTCCAAGCGCTGGGTCAGGGCTAGCTTCTGCTGGATGGCCATACGGAGGAGGGAGTTCAGGGTCTTCTTCTCATCCTCTGCCGCAGACAGCTGTCTCTGCATCTCATCCAGCTG